>NC_066593.1:1752273-1847273 GCF_905475345.1 Vespula vulgaris | reverse complement strand
AACATCATCAATCATCATCATCAATCATCATCATTATCATCATCATCGTCATCACTACCACCACCATCATCATCTTCGTCATCATCATCGTTATCGTCATCGTCTTCATCAGCATATTGAATGGAATTATCGATCTTAATTATGCTTTATGAACGATCCATATAATATATTATTGATATAGAAATAAGAAAAATTATTATAAAACAATATAATGGAAATGACAATAATAAGATGTCGAACGATTGATCGTGAATAATAATTTTTGGAAAGAAATAGAGACAGAAAAAGAAAAAGAGAAAGAGAATGAAAGAGAGAGAGGAGCAGTAGTTGTACAACCGAATATAATAATCTTCTAAATGTGTGATTTGTAATAAACGTAAAATAATATTATAGTTAAAATTGTCTAATCATTTGAGACTATCAGATTTATCATTGGCTGCAACATGGTCAGGCTTCTCTCCTAGAGCAAAACGTTCCCACATTTTTTTATATAACATTTCCATACCCATAGCATATAATTCGCAATTGAATAGAGGACTTTCTGAACGTGCCTTCCATACTTTTGCACGTGTCGCTTTCAAGCTGGAAATATAAATTAATATCATTTATTTTTTCTTTCTTTTTAAAAGGTGTCAAAAAAACTGGTATTTGCAAGGTCAGCCAAACTTATTGATTTTGAATATATTCCATTTTTTTTTCGAGATCTTTTCGAGGCTTCTTTTATTTCTGTCTTCGTCAAAAAGAAAAATATATATATATATATGAAACGTAGCCTAACAAATTTTTTTACAATCCCAATAAGATTAGCCTAAAAGAAAAATCTCGAAAAAAAAGATAAAATTGATTTTTAAAATCATGTAAGTAAAGTTTTGGCAACCATCTTCTACACGCACGTGTATATATACATATTTATATATATATATATATAATTATATATACGTACTATTCTCGATCGGTTCCCAACCGTATAGCAATTTCTTGATATTCCTGTCTCGTCCTAGCTACTAATTCAGGACAGCCAAGCGTGTTCAATTGGCTAGCAGCGACACGAGAGGCTAATGTTTCTCCAGGCAACGTAACAACTGGAGTACCGGTCCAAAGTACGTCCATACTCGTAGTGTGTCCATTACATAATGGTGTATCCAAACAGACGTCGGCTAATTGGCCGCGCCTAACGTGTTCCTCTTTAGCAGCGACATTACTAAAAAGTATCCTACCAGGAGCAAGACCTAATTGTTGTGCTGTCGCTTGAAGATTAGGTTCACCAACTGCTGGGAATCTCAACAGCCAAAGTACTGAATTTGGTACGTTCTTTAAAATCTATAATTAACAAAAATATATATATATATATTAAATGTCATTTGTATTTTGATTTGAGAAAAAATTAATTGATTAATTACAATTAAAAATATTTTTCTTTTTCTTTGAACTTACGTGAGCCCACATATGAAGAGTAAGAGGATCGATCTTATACAATTGATTAAAATTGCAATAAACAACTGCATCCTCCGGTAAACCATATTGTTGTCTCGTCGTAATAACAATATTTTGAGGAACTTCCTCGCCTGTAGCAGTTTTGTTGTTCACTTGGGTCGTCGTCATACCGTTCTGTACAACAACACCATTTACAGACATCTGACATTGGCCAGAAGCGATCATCGTCTCAATGGGGGTAGTTGTTGGTAGTTCGGCTACTTTCAATGAAATTTCAACGGGTTTGTTTTTCGCATCTGGCACCACGACTTCGCGAATTTCCTTCACCAATGTATTTTCAATCATCGGTGATAAATCGGTAGCATTAATGACAGCCACATTATCTGCTACTTTGCCTTTTGTGTTTAGTTTGTCCGTTAGAATGAGACGTTCTTTAAGATGTGGAAACATTTGTCTAGGAGAAAGAAAAAAAAAGAAAGAAAATAAAAAATCACGATAAAACACGGATAATATGTTTTATAAAATTGCGATACACGAGATTGGAGAAAGACTTGACCAAAAAAAGATCCTAGGGATATATATTTTTTTTCTTACAAAAGAATTTCTTTTTTATTTTATTTTATCTTATCTTTTTTTATTTAAAGCTAATTATAAGCTAATTTTTTCTCAGATTGTAAAACTACGAATCCATCATGTTGAAGAGAAAATTAGGAAAGAGAGTGGCAATTGATTTATAACAAAAAATATATATATATGTCATCTGGAAACTTTTGACCAAGCCTGTATGAAAGTATTCAATTAAATAATGATTTGAGATAGATAGATATAAAGAAAAAGAGAAAAAGAGAGATGAGAGGGACACTTACTTGTGATCACCAATAAAATATGTGTGTGGCATATAAGCTAGTTTCTCGCTATATTGACTAGCAAGTTCGAGAGGGGATGTAACTTCGTCGGTGATTAAATAATCCATGAAACTAGCGCCAGATGTACCAGGATAACCAAGCCACATAACTTGAATCGGTGCTGGTCTCAAAGCAAAGATTTCATTTCTTGCACCTTTTGTGTAACCATTCATGTTAACGAGTATATGAATGCCATCAGCGTTAATACGATCAGCGGCCTTTCCATTGCACGGTGTTTGAGAAAGATCAACAAAATGTTCGGCCTCTCTGGCAATTTTTGCTCGGAATGTTGTCCCATCGTCGGCACTTAAAGCGTAACAAAAAATCTCAACGTTTGAACGATCGTGAAGGCCAGGAATCGATTGCATTAAATGACTGGTTGGATGATTTCCAAAATCTGAAGAAACATAACCGATTTTTAAACGTGAGCTAACTTCTTGTGGATACTTGTAAGGTTGTTTATGTAGAACGTGGATCTGTAATTAAAGAAAAAATAGAATTATTATATATGACATTATAAATATATAATATAATATAAAAAATATATAAAAATATATAACATAATATATATATTATGTTATTTGTATATATGTATATGTATATGTGTATATATACATATATAAAATTTAAGTATAAATAGTTATATATTTAAATTATATTTATAAAGTTACATATTATAGTTATTATTTATTATATAAATAGTTATATAATTTAAGAAGAAAAAAGAAAGAAAACAAGTTTTTGAAGAGTCACTGTTTTCAAGCTAGGAACAATTTTGATACACCGTATATTCTATCGACAATTTATTTATTATCAACGAGTGGTAAGGAGAGAAAAAAGAAGAAAAAAAAGAGATAATACTATACCTTTTCAATGCATAAATTGGCATGCCTAGCAGCAATGGCTTTTCGAAAATCATGAGACAATGGATAGAGCATCGAATGATGAGGATGTACGCTAGGTAATCTATTTTTATCGAGTTGTTCGGCAACGATCGAAACAAGTTTTTTCATCCTAGCTTCGTAATCGGTCCAATCGCATACAATTTGAAGACAATGTGCCAAATTACAATAAGCGTCGGGAAAGTCCGGTTTAAGTTTTAATGCCGTCCTGTATGACTGAATAGCTTCAGGAATATTTCCGGAATCCTTATGGATTGAAGCCAAGTTGGAGTGAGCATCAGCAAAAGCAGGATTTATTTGTATTGCCCTTGTGTAACATTGAAGGGCACCTTGTATGTCTTGCATCTCCTTCAGGGTATTCCCCATATTGGAATAAGCATCTGCAAATGTTGGTTGTATGCGAATCGCTTCCTTATAATGCATTAGTGCTTCGTTTAACTTTCCTTGTTGTTGTAATACTGATGCAAGATTGCTATGTGCGGCAGCAAACTCTGGAAATACTTCAAGAGCCTTCAAATAAAGTCGCGTAGCTTCTTCGATATATCCTTGCTCGCGTTTTATGTTGGCCTATAATATAAAGAAAATATTATAATAATAAAATATAATGAGTAAATTATGATATAAAAAAATCTTCAAATTAATAAAATCTTTTATATATATATATATTATATGTATATAATTATTTATATATATATATACATAATTTATATATATATATATATTATTTTGAATAATATTAAAATATTAAAAGTATCAAATTAGAAAGAGCTGAAGATTATAAAAGTGATATAACTAATTATATGCTATTCTTTGTGAAATATTTAACATTTGAGAAATATTTTAACATTAGAGAGCTTGAATTATTTGTATCAATTTATAAATGTTATTAACTTATATCTCCGAGTAATGAACGAATAAAATCTGGTACGTGTCTCACATGGCACGTTAAATACAAGAACATATAAAACTTTGAAAAGGTTGAAATATTACTTTTCTATTACATGACAACGAACTAACACTCTGTATTCGATCGATTATTAAAGAAAGTAAATGTCGATAGTAAAAAGTATTCATGGTTGAATTATTAAAAGATCTAATTCTCTTAGATGATTAAAAAATTTTAAGATCAACGTGTAACAAGATCTATATATATATATGTGTGTGTACTCTTAGAACGTATCTAATAATTTATCAACATCACGTTCATAATCACCGGGCATTAAATGTCGTTCATTAAAATATAAGTACCAAATTATTGAGAGAATCGGCATGAGTAGGACAAAGTCGGAGGGCGGTATTATAACATTCTTCGGCTTCGACCACTTGCCCCTTCTCTTTGAGAGCGTTCGCCAAATTGCAATAGGCATCTGGGAAGTTTGGCTGTAACTCGATGGCACGACGATAAGTGTCGATCGCAAGATCGATGAGACTGCAATTTATAAAAATATAAAAAATATTACAAAGAAATCCGTGCGTCATTTTTCTCAATCTCAAAGTACGTATCTAATCAATTACTATTAATACAAAATAATTAAAAACACACGCTTACCCTTGTTCATAATAAACGCACGCCAAGTTTCCATGTACGACGGCATTATTTGGACTGAGATTCAACGCACGTAAATAAGCAGCGACAGCTCTGCAAAATAAAAATAAAAAAACATATATACATATATATATATATATATATATATTTATATACACATGGGCACACACATCAAACGATCCTTAAAATCATATTGGAGAAAAATGATTCTTGACTATGTGACCTTGAAACAATAAATCCACCTACGTCGACTTAGCCATTATGATTTGATGAAGTCTTGATAGAAAAGCAATATATATAATAATACAAAAAAGAAGAAGAAGAAAAAGAAGATTAAAATTATCCTTTCCCTGTATATATATATATATGTCTCCTTAATCTAATCTGACGGCATAGTCACGATTAGAAAACACGTGTCTTATTCGCTATTTAAACTAAGCACCCTAGTAATCCTATAATAATAATAACGAAAATATAAAAGAAGAAAAAGAATAATAATAAGAAGAAGAGGAAGAAGAAAACGACGAAGAGATAAATGGAAAAAACCTTTTGACCCAATGTTTAATCCAGGAAGTACATCCAGTAACTTGATTAGTCGATCGAGATAGACTGCTTTCTAATCTCCTTACAGGAAAAAATGGTGGAATCGAAGTCGAAGGCGATATCACCGTGTAAACTACAACGCACTGGCAGTCCATTCCTTTTCCATGATGACGTACGACAAGGAACGTAGTTGCTAAGAGAATGCTTCACATCCTTCTAAAGGCTTCTCTCTCTTCTCTTCTCTTCTCTTCTCTTCTCTTAGTAAAGGAGATTGAAATATATGTATGTGTGTGTATATATATGTATGTGTGTGAATGTATATGTATACGTATATATGAACGTATATGTATATTTTTTTGCTCGAACTCACGCACACACTTTCAAGTACCCCCGTGTTTTTGGCAATAGTAGTGGTCTTGGAAATACCGAGAGCAAGGAAGCAAGCAAGCAAGCAAGCAAGCAAGCAAACAAGCAGCAGACCAGTAGCGAAGGGTGTTTCTTGGGGGCGGAGCGATTCTCTTGGAATCGATAGCTGTCCTCGAGATTCTCTCTCCCGGCTCTATACTGTGCGTAACTTCGAGGATAGCCATCAAGGTTTAATATACGTGCACAATGTATCAAGAAATATACACTGTGTATATATCGAACTACGTTTGTGTGAGAATGTATCTGTATTATGTATAGAGTGATCTAATATAGATATAGTTTTCATATACGCAATATACATGTATGTATGAATATCTATATATATATATATATATGTGTGTGTATGTGTGTGTGTATATATATATAGCAAGAGAAAGAGAAAGAGAGAGAGGCTTGTTACAAATTATTCAAAGATAACGCCGTGTTCTTTTCGTTCTCGTTGTCTGTACATTATTACTGATTTATTAATGCGTGATACAGTTTTATATTATCATGTAAATGTTGGAGTAAAACATCTATAGAATTTGTTTAATTTTTAACAATTTATTTTTTTCACTTTTTAAAAACCAATTTTTTTTATTATACAGATCTTGATATGATGAAACTTTAATTAATTTGTATTTGATATAATTATTATAGATTGTTAATTTAATAGAATGCTTCGATAATATCGAGTAAAAAGAAATTAAAAATTTTAAATAATATATTGTATTAAAATTCTTTTTATAAACCGATGAAAAAAGATTTCATTCGGAATTAGCATTATTTGATTATTAATTTTTTTTATTATTATTATTATTATATTTTTTTTTTCATTTTATACATAGCAGACTCTCGAGAAAAAATATTCCAAATATCCCGGACGATGAACCTTAAAAGCTATCGCTTAATATCGATCGATCTCGACATCGTATTTACACGACGACTCATGCGCTCTTCTCTTCTGTACTCTGAATATTGGAAACACCTAACAACAGTACTTCTATATTTGTCTAATTTCTATATTTTCGATAATTCCATTTTCTTTTCCTTCTTCTCTCATTTTATTTTTTTGGAAATTCTCTCATCATCGTAAAACAAAATCGAACAAATATAAATTTTGTTTGTTTAAGAAAGAAAGGAAAAAAAAAACAGAAATGACAAGAAAAACTTGTATGGCTCCTTACTCCCATTAATGTCATGAATTACATTAAAGGAATAACTACGGTAGCCGGATTTAATATAGCACGAACTTTAAATTCACCGCTCATAGAATAAAAGCGACGACAGATCAAATCGTGCATAAAAAAAAAAGAAATAAAATAAAAGAGAAATCCTCGAGGAGATTCGAACCTGAAACGTAATACAAGAAGAGAGTTTGAAACACTAATCCGACTCGCTATCGTCGAGCTAGCGTCGATTTACCAAAAAACACTTTCAAGTAACACGTAACTAGAATTACATCAAAAATTTCATTAACGCTAACGAAATAAGATATATTACAAAATAATCTGTATACATCTTCGAACAATTCCTAACACGATCATTTTACTCTTCGTAGATTCTTGAGAAATCAAAAAGAGCGTCATCCTATTATGATCAACAAAACAAATCAATATGAATATAAACATAATTTTGTAATTAATCATATCACAAAGAAGATCATCAAACTATGACAAACAACAGAGACCTATAGAAATAAACATAATTTTAATATTAATTATGTCATGCGAAGAATACCATCAGTTCATCATCGACGAACATCAATGAACGATCTAGACCAGTAGAAATAAAAATTATTCTAATATTAATTATGCCACGAAGAAGATTATCATGCTATAAAGAACAACCCAAAGACCGATAGAAACAAACATAATTTCTTGATTAATCGTTTTTCGATGTAAATATTTCAATGATACAAATTTAAAAAAAAAAAATTAAATTAAATTAAATATTTTTAAATTAAATCAGATCAAATAAACGAACACATCGAAGATTTTTAATTTTTCTTACCTGTCGAAGATACGTGCCTCCTTGAGAACATTTCCTAGATTGATGTAAGCATCCAAAAAGTTCGGATCTAAAGCAACAGCCTTTTCAAAATGATGAATAGCCAACCATATTTCTCCTTGAGCATTGAAAACGCAACCTAGGTTGCTCCAGGCGACCGCAAAGTCTGGTCTTGTCTCGATCGCCTTCAGATAGCATGCCTAAAGATAAACCGACGAGAAAAAAACATAAATTAGTTTTAATTTTGTTCGCGTACTCGAGCGTGACGCGCCGCGCGCATTGCCCGACCTCCCATCGCCGCGCTGCAGCTTATAGTTGACCTTCCTTGAAAAGCTTTCGTTGAAGAAGTTTTAGATTTCTATTGCCTCTGTATTCTTCTCTTTCTTTCTTTCTTTCTATTTCTCTCACTCTCATTCTTTCTCGTTCTCTCTCTTTTTATCTTTCTCTCTCCTTTTTCTTAACTGTAGATGATATTCGTTAATATTCATCTAATCAATTTTAATCATTGTCTGTCTGTCTCTCTCCCTCTCTCTCTCATTCACTATCTCTATCTCTTTTTTTCTCTATCTCCGTCACTCTCTTTCTTTTTCTATCTCTCTGTCACCCTCCTCACTCACTCAGTCACTCACTCTCTTTCTTTCTTTCTCTCTCTCTCTCTCTCTCCCTCCCTTTCTCACTCCGCTCTCTTCCTCTCTTTTTCTCCTAAATATATATAGAGATAAAAAAAATCCCAGTAAACGTCAACCGCATTAATAAAAGGTCAATAAAGAAAAAAGAAAACTATTCAATGATAATTATTTTCACTTGTATAAAAAAATACCAATATGGCGGAGTAATGTTTGCAAATTTTACAAGAAATTTAAACGTTATAGAAATATTTAAAAACGATAAGTAAAATGTACTTTATTATATTATACTTCTTTCGAATCCGATGAAATTATAACGAACTAGAGAGAAAATGAGAGAGAAAAATATGGAGAGAGGGAGATAGGGAGAGAGAGAGAAAGAGAGAAAGAGAAAGAGAGAGAGAGAGAGAGAGGAAGAAAGATAGAGAGAGAGAGAGAAAAAGAGAGAGAAATAGAAATAGAGACAGATACAGAAAGAGAGAGACATACATATATTATACAGAGGCAAATTTTCTCTAAATATCAAAAGTAAAGACATATTGTTGTAGTGGTAAGGAGAATGATATGATTAGTTTAGGATGTTAGGGTAATGGAAGCGCGCTAAGAGTGTCATCGTTGATGGCGAAAGACGCCATTTTTTATCTCGTGTTTAACGATTCTCCGAAATGCGTCCGGTGGAACACGTCGAACACGTTTAAAACGCCGTTCGCCATTATACTTTTCTCCATTATCGTATTTCCATTCACTCTGCATTTGAACATTCATCGAAAAATTCGAAAGATATTCTATTAGTCATTCATACTTGTGCTGCCAAAATTCGAATCGTCAAAAGAGAAAAGAATCGATATATATATATGTATTTATACATATATACATATACATACATATATATATGTTTTAATATATGTATCATATATTTCAAGAACACAATGATAACAGAAAAAATTAAGTGTCCTTGTTTATTTCTTTTCTCCTAAGACGAAGACGAAGAAGATGACGACACCCTTAAGGGTCCAAGCATGGATATTCATCGCGCGTGCCGAGAGGTGGGCTGCATCATTTTTAAAAAACAGTGTAATCCGTACCTAAACAATAAGTAAGAGGGCATTTACAGTCGGCCGATCCCTCAAGGATACGGTGCGAGTTCTTGTGGATAATATGTAAGTGTACATAAGCTTGAAATAATCCCGATCAATAATGTTTTAACCCATTATAATAACATTAATAACAATAATAATAATTTAATTAAATTTAGTTTATAAAAAAGAAAGAACTGATTCCTTTGTTATATTCCATCTTTTCTTTTCTCTTGCAATGACCTACTAATACAAAAAAAAAAGAAAAAGGAAATCAGAAAAAGAATTTAAAAAAAATAAGAATCAATATTAGGATTCGATTTTTCAAGGAAAAAAATGGGCAAGGTAAAAGGATACATTTGTAAATAGGAAGTAAAGAGGAAGTAGAGATCGGCCTTGGGAATTACTTTACCTGCAGAGTACCCTTCGGTAGGCTGACGGTAGGTACGGCTCGCAAGCTCTCATATTAAACTTAGACACCGAGAGACAGTGTGTTACTGAATAACCAGATTCAGATTCACCCTTTGACGAAGGAACTGGTGGAAACCGACCAATCACATAGCTCCGACTTCCCATCCTAGAGTTGATCATCCCATCCACAACAATAAGACAGCTGCGTTAATGTCTCTTCACTTGATAC
This sequence comes from Vespula vulgaris, assembly GCF_905475345.1. NCBI lineage: Eukaryota > Metazoa > Arthropoda > Insecta > Hymenoptera > Vespidae > Vespula > Vespula vulgaris. Next base: position 1,837,186 of record NC_066593.1, on the reverse strand, counting down.
TCTTCGCCTCAATTTTTGTCTTTTTTTTTTGTACGTATATATATCATATATATATATATATATTTTTTGTTATTGATATTTAACAAATGTCTCCATGTTTCGCTAAGCATGTCAGCCACCATTCTTTTATTTTCATATTTATATATATATATATATATACACATATATATATACATATATATATATATACATTACTTAGAAAAAAGATCAAGATAAAACCCGCCGTGAAGATAAACAAAATATTCAAACTTATTAAATTATATTGTGTGAAGATACATAAAATTAACGAAAACTTATATATGTCGGAGTATGATGAATTGTGCAGGCGGCTGAACGAGCTAAGCGAGATATCAACGAGCTAACAAACGAGATCTTAGGAATGGTAGATTAATTCTCTAACAGAAAGCTTTCCTCATTGTCCAAATATATTGACCGATTAATCGTGTATCTATGCGTCGATATCTCTTAAGAAAAAACCAAAAGAAATCAATGAATTATATATTAATACTTTCTTTCTCTTTCTCTTTCTCTATCTCTCTTTATATATATATATATTTAAATATTCTGTAAAAAGTGAAAAGAGATTAAGTTATCTGTAAGAACACGAATACATACACAATTATCGGCTTTCGCTGCGCCGCGCTGCAAAATACAGATTACCTGACAAATTACGCTATCATACTCTTTCAAACGGCTAACTAATAATAACTCGCCAAAGTCGATTGACCTTTGCGAGTTTTCAAAAAAATTTTCATAGTGTATTCTCTTTTCATCTTTTTCCTTTTTCTTTTTTTTTTTGTTTTGTTTTTCGTACGTAGCACTTTGTCAAATATTTATTATATACTTAAAAAAAAGGAGAGAAAAAAAGAAAAATTCATATCTTTCTTCAAACAAGTATGCAACCGAACAGTCAGGTAATCTCGCGCTCACATTATCGTACACACTAAAAATTCTACTGATCTCGTTGAGTAGTGGGAAACAGGATTGCATATGCCCACAGGTGTGTACGACCTGTATGCCTATAGTAAAAAAATATTTGGAGGAAGATACGTTTTGAGTAGAAAGTCAACTTAATTACTAAATTCGCGCGCTAGCAGAACCTACCATTTTATCGTATATATATTTAATAACGAAACATATGAATTATACATCTTTGTCTTTTTTCTATCTTTTTTCTTTTCTTTTCTTTTTTCTCCCGATATGCGATATGACAATTTTAGGTAGGATCTGCTATAATACATAACTTTGCTGTAACGCTACATAACAACAAAATTTCAGTCAACATTACATAAAAGCGTTACTGCAAAATGCGCAATGCCAGAATTGGATCCTTTTTGATGTTTGCTTTAGTTTAGGATTCAAAACATATTTGCAATACACATTCGATGTCGTTTCAAGTAATATTTTTTCTCTATCTTTTCTCATATCATATATATTTGTAATTTGCAACATCGAATGCGTTATACATCGTTGGGTACCTATGTGTGGAAAAAAATAGCGCGCGATCTGACACCAAATTATATATAGAATCTTTCCAATTGTTAAAATATTATAATTTCAATGTCAGATCATCGCGCTTCGCGCAACATAAATTGCATGACAAAAAGAGAAAGCTTTCCGCACTGAAACGCGAAAAAGATTTCGCTCTAACGCATTCCAAAGAACCGCATTGTTTATGCTCGTGCACATGTAAACAGTACACTTGAGTATCTTCTCCGAGATACCATCGAAATTGGTCACGATGAGTTATCATTGAATGCTTTATACATCGATACCAATGTGTACGAATACATGTGCAAAACATTAATTAATTTATAATACGATTACTTTGCTTAATAAACCTACCTTAGCTTCGTCAAGTCTTGCTAATGCTTTCAAAAGATTACCAAGATCACTCCTCACACAATAAAGATCCTACAAATATAAAATACACACATATATAGACATTTTGTATTAATTACAAATTCAAGCAATAAAAATATTACAAAATGTAAAATATTCTCACAGGGTTGTATTGTAGAGCAGTGATATATGCTTGAACAGCTTGCTCCATGTCTCCTGCCGCTACTAAAGCTGCAGCTAAGTTGATATATCCGTCGATGAAATCAGGTTTAAGTCTGACCGCGTGTCGATAATTCTCTAGAGCTTCTGGAAGCTGTCCGCGTTCTTTGTATACATTTCCTAAGTTACTATAAGCTTCTGCCAACAAAGGATTTTGTTTTATGGCCAAGCTACTGTAATGTGCAGACCTGAGATAGATACAAAAAAGAATAACGATATACATTATCTATGGATAAATATTAATCATGATTACGATACAAAAAAAAAAAAAGAAAACAATTCTAACTTTTCTAATCTTCTGCACTGAAAGTGGATAGAAGAGAGCAATAACAATACTCCGGTGTTATTTGTTTCTTGGCGCCAAAGTTGCATACAATGTCTTTCTGCATTTTCATAGTCACCAGCTTGATATTCCCTATGTGCAAGCTCCAGTAACCCTAAAATATCAAAGTAAATATAATTAATAATATAGAAAGGAATACAAATAAAAAAGAAAGAAAGAAAGAAAATAAAATGAAGTGTAAAGCGAGCTAGAGATATATTTCTCGAATATTTATTTGTAATGTCGAAACCCCGGCTTAGTTAATTAAGCAAGCAAAATATTTGAAGTATAAAGGAGATGGCGTTGTAGGTCTATCGATTTTCTTCGCGCATATACAAACCGCACATTTCCAAACTTATGTATCTAAACGAACGAAACGATCATGAGGAGGGGGAAAAAGAATGGGCTAAGATTAAAACAAATTAAAATAGGTTAGATACGAACAATAGGAATCGACGGCAACGCTGATGGTTTGATTATCAGTCAATGCGATTAATTCTTTTCCCTGAGGATCTTGAGTTACGACGAGAAGATTTTGTCCATTTTGCCAATCGGTGATATCTTCGGAAATTTCGGTAGTGGTCCCGTTCAAAACGTTCGAACCTTTGCAAATAGTTTCCTTTTTTTCAGCTACACGAACGACACTCATTTTCGAGTTTTTACGCGGCCCACACTTCAACGACAAAATCCGCCGCAGGAAAAAATAAAGAAAATAAAAAACTTTCGGAAGATGTTTCGGCGTAATGATGTCAGAAATGATGAGCACAGCTTCTTTTTTTATCGTTATTTTTCACGGCGTAACAACTCCACGTGTTCTTTTTTTTTTCCTTTTTCCTTTGTTTTGATGTCCGTATCGTCTTTGTATCGAAGAACGCGATAACCACGACGAAGACTCTTTGCTTCCGTATTGCCCAGCGTTCGACGAACGGAGGCCCGTGACTCTCCCGTCTAGGTAGGTTATCCCTTCTCTAACGTACGAGCGAACGAACAGTCGATTGGTCGATATAGCAGGGGAACCAAAGGAGGAGGGGATGAATGTAACATGGCGGACAGAACACACCGCTCGAAAAAGCAGCAGGAGGTACAAGAGTAAAGGAGACGAAGGGGAGGGGGACATGGGTATAGGGACGTATATACATCTTTAAGTACCTGACTAATTTTTGAAAGACTAAAATATATCTCGAGCAAATATTTTATTTTATTTTATATATTACTACGATAATTAAGTAAAATATTTATTTATAATATTTTAATATGTATATATATAGTATAGTATATTAATATATTATTTATAGTATATTTATAGTATGAATATACCTATTTAAATATTTATTTCATATCATGAAATATTTGTTTTAGTATTATATAAAATAAGATATAATTACTTTTTTTTTTTTGTAATGTATTATGTGTATCACTTACTAAATATTCTATTCGGATAGATAGAGAATTTTCTGTAAGAAAAAAAAAAAAAAGAAGAAAAGAAAGAAATAATAAAGAAACAATTCTTTTTCTTTCAAACGTAGATATCAAGCGTAATTAAGCTTGGATTAATTAAAATGAAATCGCTTTTTCTCACCTAACCATCCCTCCGAATTCATCTGATAAAACATCACACGGTCTCACACGCGCACATGTTATATATAAGATCCTTCCTCGATACTCTCAGATCAACGTCTACGTGTAAATTTATTTCTCCTTTGGATAGAAGTGTCGCTTATTATCGATAAATTCCTTTGTTTTTTTTCATTTAGAATATACAAACCGTGCTAATTTTTTGTTTAGCTAACTATGTTGACTATCCTACCTGTTCAATAATATAAAGTGTACTCTGTCGTGACCTTTAAGAATAGAGAAGGAAACAATCGGCCGATTCTCTACTTTACTACGATAAGTAAACCTTTGTCCTTAGAAAATCCATTTGACTAGTTTGAAAGTGTACCTAAATATGATATATTACGATATAAACTATCGTTATTACCTTTAAAATTAACATTTTCCTTTGCATTTTCAAAAAAGAAGAAAAACAAAAAAAAACAAAGGAGAAAGGAGAGAAAAAAATACAAAGAAATGGGATAAAATTGTGGAGATAAAAATCTGAAAGGGATTTTGTGGAAAAAATTTTAAGGTTAATTGTGAAAGGAAAGGACGGGGTTCTTCAAAATATTTCATACGGTACTGGATAAAGCCGGGGAATATTACACACAGAAAGAAAGGTACGTTCGTGTTACGCTTGAGGCACAGAGGCAGATGGAATGGAGGTACCCAGTGGAATATTCCATCGGTGCTTTTGACGAGGGCAGGGGTTAAGGGGTGCGGTGGAGAGGCTGCGGTCATAAGAGGAAAGGAGAGGGAGATAGAGAGAGAGAGAGAGAGAGAGAGAGACTGCGTACGTTTGAACGAGTGAGAGAGCAAACGAACAAAAGAGAGAGAGAGAGAGAGAGACTGCGTACGTAGAACGAGTGAGAGAGAGAGAGAGAGAGCGAGAGACTGCGTACGTGAACGAGCGAGAGAGTAAACGAACGAAAGAGAGAGAGAGAGAGAGAGAGAGAGAGAGAGAGAAGTACCGCGTACGCTGTAGCAAATAAAAGAGAAAGAGAAAATCGAATAAAAGGAATAAGAGGGTTAGAGCAAGATGTGAAAAATAAAATGTGCAAGAACACCCGATGAGAGAACCCGTTACATTGGCCTTTTTCAACGAAAGAAAGAAAGAGAGGGAGAGAGAGAGATAAATCCACAAAAAAAAGGACGCTTGCGCGTTACGTTAAATATGCAACTAGTATTAAATTTTGATTTGGAAATAATAAAATATATTTGTAGGGACATAGATGGGAGTAATATCGATTGTTGGTAAACGTTCAATCGATAATATAAATTTACGAATAATGTTTGGATTCTCTTTAATATTGAATAAATAAATAGAGAGAAGATCGGGGACAAGAGGGAAAGAAACGAATTAACGTTGGTTACATTAAAAAATGTAAAGAAACTTTCGAGAGATCGTTCGAGTATTTTTCAATTTTATCGTCTCTTAACTATGTAGTAATTAAGATTGTTCTCTATATAGCGTGACATTGAGAAGTATTCACAGTAGTATGACGAAATATTAATGATAAATCGTGTAAATTTTTGTGAAGAAAAAAAGAAAGAAAAAAAAAATGAAGAAAAATATGTAGATAATGCTGTGAGGATACGTTTAGCATAATACACACACACATACATAAATTCTTGTAACCTATGAGAAAAGATTTGGTATGTTTGTATTCGTATTATAAAAAATTTTTTCGTTTTTAAGAGTCGCAGGAGAGTTTTTGTTCGTAGTACCAACCACGCGATCAAGGAGAAAGAGAAAGAGAAAGAGAGAGAGAGAGAGAGAAAGAGAATAAGAAAGAGAAAAGAAACGAATCGAAAAGAAAAAGTCGTACTTACCTGCAGTAGAGAGTTGTTGTATTTCATTCATCTTAAGTATTACGTTAGTACCCGCTATTTGTTGTTGATGAGTTTGCTGTTGTTGTTGCTGTTGCTGTTGCTGTTGTTGTTGTTGCTGTTGCTGTTGCGGTTGTTGCTGCGCTTGCATGATGACGGCCAGCATGAAGACGCGAAATAAGTAGAAGAAAAGAGATAATCGATCGTAATAATATATGGATCGAATGTAAATTATTATCAATTCGGTGACTCGACGAATTGAATTGACCGATCGTCGCGTGAAATTTACGTCGAATATACACTTGAAGAGTCGAGATGTAAACAATTGTAAATGTTTTTTTAGTAATGTATACACTAGTATAGCGAGGTTTTCGTGCCCGCCATGATGAATCTCGTGTCTCGAGGAATGGATTCGGTTCTCTGCGATCGAGCCTACGAATGTGGGAGAAAGAGAGGGAAGGAAAGACAAAGAGAAAGAGAGGAAGAGATATATGGAGATATGGTTAAAATGTAGGGAAAGATATGGACGACGGACACTAACACACTATGTTACAATTACGTTGAAAATGTCACGAAACATTTTCCTCCTGTTCCGATCGAATTTTTCCGTTCTAATTCGTTCTAACGTTCGATGCGTTCTATTAATCTGCTTTTTCTTTCGCGCAGGTAAGAACAATATTGCAAGCTAACGCAAGCCAATCGATGCGCCCGAAGGTCTGCCTTCGAGATTCTGCGGTCATTCTCAACCGCGCGAACTTTGAATTTGAACTTAACAAAAGAAAAAATCTCATTGTTCTCTTAAACGTTTTCGTTGTTAAAATATATAAATATATATATTATTCTTTATATAAATGAAACGATTTAAGATTAAATCTTTACGGACGCGTATATTTAATTTAAGCTTGAAATTTTTAGAAACGATTTTACCTAACGCGATAATATTGTGATATCATTATCAGATATATATATATATATATATATATATATATATATATATATAAAAGGTTTTCGAAATTAAAAAAATATAATGAAAGAAATAAAAAAAATTAAAGAGAAAAAAAGGAATGTCGAAAATTCATTCGATGTTCGTGCGCAAGCGTTCACCTCCTAGTCAATTTCTATGGAAGCGCCGAAGCGTCTTAAAAATGAGCTAACCTCAATATCATACCTCCCACCATACTGTCGCAATGCGGATCACGAGTTCTTTCCCTCTCTTGTAAATCTTGTCCGAAGATCTATGGTTGTGTGTTCAGTGTTGACCTTCATTCATTTTCTTTGCAAGTACGTAATGGCTAACACGAAGGAACGCACCTTCATCATGATTAAACCCGATGGAGTCCAACGTGGACTCGTCGGGAAAATCATTCAACGTTTCGAGGAAAAGGGCTATAAACTCGTAGCCCTTAAGATGGTTTGGGTAAGTTTAATTGCATTTGTGTGTTCTATTAATTACGTTGAAAGCGCAGACTCCGTTTTCTCTTTCTCCACGTGGACACCGGCTTTTTTACGATAGATATCTTTTTTATTTTCGAGAATCCTTAACGTTTATACCACACGAAAGAATGAAATAAACTAGGTATTTTACGAATTTAAAATCGAACAAAAAATTAGTTATATTTGGTTATGTTGTTGTTCTTAACATGCATAAAATACCAATATGTGTCGATATATGCCAACTTTTGAAATAGTTATACATTAGAATATATTATCTAATGCTTGATTATTCAACATTGGCTAGATATTTAATTAGATAATTGTTTTTCCTTCTCTATAGCCTACCGAAGAACTTTTAAAGAATCATTATTCGGATCTATCCAGCAAACCTTTCTTTCCTGGTCTTGTAAAATATATGAGTTCTGGACCAGTTGTACCTATGGTAAATAATTTATAAAAAATATTAATCGTAGAAAATCATATCGAACATAATGTTTTTGAATTTAATGAATATTATCTCGTAAGGTATGGGAAGGCTTAAACGCTGTAAAAACTGGACGAACAATGCTTGGAGAGACAGATCCAAAGAATTCTGCTCCAGGTACGATTCGTGGTGACTTTTGTCTTCAGGTCGGTCGCAATATAATTCATGGTTCTGATTCGGTCGAATCCGCGGACAAAGAAATAAAGTTATGGTTTGGAAACAAAGAAAAGGATAATGTAGTAGATTGGGCATCGTGGGCTGAAAAATGGATCTACGAATAAACAGCCAAAAGGTAATATTTTAGGGGAATAGATTTTTCAAAATTATACTTAATATAATTTTAAAATTAATATTGCCAAAACTTTGCTATACTCGGTAAAGAATTGTACATAAATTGAATAGTCTCTCCAAGACATAATAAAAGATACTCTTACAAGAAAATTGCATGGTGTTAAAGCTTTTGTAGTTTTATAATCCCTTTAAAAAAAATATATACATATCTATATTGTTCCTCCTCTATCATAGGTAACATTTTATTACACACTGCCGTTGTTGAAACTATATCCTGCAATTCTATAAAAAAGTTTCTAACCTGAAACAAAGTGGAATATATGTCTTGTATAATATACAAGTACTTCTGATTACTCAGAAGCCTTATAAGCAATAATTATTTGATGTCTATAAATCATTTATCAATCCATATTAATTATTATTAACAAAGAAGATAAGAAAACAATTAGATATAATTGTGGTAAATAACAGTAAATATAGACAATAGAAACTCATATTTTAAAAAATGAATTTGATTACAAAAAATACTTTTCTGTATTGACAATACTCTTATATGTTTATATGTGTATGTATTTACCATACCGAAATAATAAAGAAAATATACAAGAAATTGTCTCTAAAAGTTATTGGATAAATTATACCTATATATATTAATATTGAATAAATTATTCATTCTTTATCGATATAACAAATTTTTATCTTTAATCATTTTTGATTTTATACATTAAATATTAATACATAAAAAAGTTCATTATCTTTTGTACATAAAATTATATCGATGGACTAATTATTCTCAATCATATGTTAGGTAAATTGTCTACTTGTCCTAGAAAAGAATTACATAATGGACAGTAATGCTTTATTATTAGACAAGAATCTATGCAATAAGGTATGGGTGCACAGCAACAAGCTCTGGAAGAAAAATAATATATTTTTAGTATTTAATTATATTCATTAATGAATTAAATAATTACAAAAAATTTCATACGATTATCTTACCCTATTAAGCAAAGAAACAATGCTATTAAATGCGTCTTGATGCTTGCTTCAGTTTCCACCCGAGTAGATATTCTGGCACCGCAATATGTACATACCGTTAACTGTGATTTTTTTCCAAAACTGACTATTATATCTATTAATCAACAATCGTTTAATTAATCAGATAAGAACAAAATGCTCAAGAAATTACAAACACAAAAAGAAATTACATACGCGGTCGTAGTGGTGGTGGTGGTGGTGGTGGTGGTGGTGGTGGTGGTGGTGCATGTAAGTAATAAGGAGGGGGTGGAATAAAATTAGATGATGGTAGATCTTCATTCATATTGATTTTTTATAGATAAATATCTGCGAAAGAGAGTTATGAACGTTAGAAAAATCGAATCGAACTTTGCTCGACGATTCGTAAGAGGCGCAACAAGTGTTTATAGATCCACGATACTTATATTGATTTATACGAACGATGTAATATAATCGAGAAAATATCGAATGAAATTTAATAATTTTTACGATATTGCAACTAAATATCAATATAATGTTTTATTCTACAACACATTTATTCCTATAAATTTTTATTTAGGATTCCGTCTCGAATATAAAAACACCGCATTTATTGCATTCATTTTTGTAATATGTTGCAAAAATTGCATACTCATGTTCAATACTGTTATTAATCGCGTATGTCTGTGTTGTAAGTTAAACGTCAATTTTCTGATGGTTAAATATAATTATTCCAATAATCATTTTTTCTTTTCTTTTTCCATTTAAAAAAAGAAAATTTTTTACGTAAATATTGCAAAATGAGAGAAAGCTGAGATTTCTCATCCGTTGGAAAAATGAGGAGAAAAGAATAAAAAAAATATATGTCTAAAAAATAAAAAAAGGAAAACAAGAAAAAACTTTTCAGAGATGATCATAATATTTTTTTTCTTTATTAATCTTTAGCCTTTAAAAATCAGCGTGTTATACAACAACGATAAGCGATAAATAAATATATATATATATTATCATCATTACCACTAGAGGCAGCGCGATCGATATCGAAAGAGAAAAATTAAAAAAATATATTCGTTATATTGCATGTTTTAATAATTAAAGTATGCTCGTGTTTTTTATAATTAAAAAATTTTTCTAATATTCTTTTTCTATTCTCTTTAAAAATCTACGATTAATCAAAGCATTTAACAAAAAAATATATCTACGTTTTACACGTATCGGCCATTGTAAACGTAATAGCCAATGAGATTGCAGTTTCTTTTTCATAATATCGCGCGAATTTAAATTTAATATGATTTAAAGTAATATAATACATGATTCGACATAGTTGGTACCACTTTCAAAATAGATTGTATATAAAACCGGTTTATATATGATACGAAATGCGTTTAAAAAGAAAACTAAAGAAAAGAAAAAAAAAAAAATAACAAAAGATAGATTTCGTATTTGCATGCGTTTTAATAAGGAGAATGTTCGTCGACTATGACAAGATAACTTTTGTAAAAATTTATGTAATTTGTAACTCTTGTTAAGTTCGTACCTGTTGCAGTTGATACTATTCAGTATTCCGTGAAATTCTCAGACTGATCTAACGAAGTATCGATTCTCTTATCACGTCGTTCACAAACAAACTGAACTCGTAATCGATTTCCTTGTATCGAGTAAAAATATCAATTAAAATTATGATGTCAAGATTAGAACAAGAGTAAAGAAAATTTCTATGTAAACAAAACATTCTACGTAAACAGGACGTTGTTTCTTTTTTCTTTTAGCAATCTAAATACTGAATTAGAATTTAATAAATCTTGAAATGATGTGATGCCGTTGTGCATTTTTATTATATTATATTACATTTATTATTATATTTATTATATTACATAAAACAATCGAACAAGAATGTTATCTGATTTTTAGTACGAACGTATTGTTTATCTCTAACACGATCACCTTTGTTTTCTATGTGTGTGTGTGTGTGTCTCAATAGATAATAATTAATCGAATAACATTTTTTTTCTTATAAAATTCTTTCATTTCCTATAAATTCTTTTCTCTAAAAAATCTCCCTGAACGAGTTATATAATGAAAAATTATTATTATAATAATATTATATATAATCTAATAATAAGTACCATATTGCGAGATCAAAAAATGATTTTTTTAAACAGTCTCATTCTATATAAAAAAAAATGTTAAAAATCAATAAAAAAAAGATTTTTCCAAGATACAATTAAATATACTCTTACAGTAAAAATGGTTTTGTAGTTTTATAATTGCTTTAAATTTTTTGTCATATTGCCGTTGTCATCTATATATAGATACACACATACACACACACATGTATAAAATAATAAGAAAGTATAAACTAATAAGAAAATATACAGCCAGAAATAACCTCTAGAATTTGTTTGATAAACTATGTCTATTGTATTAAAATTGCATCAATTATTCATTTTTTATTAATATAATAAATTTTTATATTTAATCATTAACAGTATCATAGAATCAAATACAGCTTTTCAGTTCTTAGATTAAGTAGAAATTCATTATCCTTTATATATAATATTGTATTCATGGGAATTCATAACAAAGTAACTATTCATAAGCAATACTTATTGATATTCTATCATAATAATTATTTTTCAATTCCTGTCTGTGTAAAATATTAAAAAAGACTAAATATTATATTTCTAAAATAGAAGGCACAATTATTCATAATTTATAGAAATAACAATATAAAGAAGAGATAAAAATCTCGTTATTAATTGCATTTTCTTTCAAGTAACTAATGTTTTTGAACATATGTTTATAAATAAAAAAAAAAAAAAATCATTCTTGATCACAAAGTAGATATGTTAATAACCGAACGAACGAATGAAGGAAGAACAGCGTGTATTTTTGTACTGATAAGGTGAATCAATTGTTAGATTGTCCTAGGAAAGCCTTACATGATGGACAATAATGCTTCTTTACTAAACAAGTATCCATACAGTAAGGCATGGGTGCGCAACACCAGAATCTAAAAGGAAAAAATATATGTTTTCAATATGTGAACATATTCCTTAATGAATAAAATAATTACAAAAGATGATTTTACCCCGTAAGACAAAGTATCAGAGCGAATAAATGCGTTTTTGTACTTGCTTCACTCTCCACACGAGTGGATATGCTACTTTGACAATATGGACATGTCATTACTTGTGTATCTGATCCAAAGGAGCCACCTCCTACAATTACTACGTCTATAAATGAAAAATCATTGTAATTAACAAAGAAATTAAGATAAAAGAAGAAAAAAAGTTACATACTCTGATGTGGCGGTTGCATCATTGGCGGTACTGGTGATGCACCACTTACATGATAAGCAGGGGGTGGAATAAAGCCAGCTGGATGTGCATCTTTATTCATTTTTATCAATAAATATCTGCAAAGGAGAATTATAAACGTTAAAAAAATCGAATTTAACTTGATCGACAATTCGTAAGAGATATAACCAGTGTTCCTATATCCATGATGCTTATCTAGTATATATAAACGATGTAGTATATTTGACAAAATTTCGAATGAAATCCAATAGCTTTAGCAATATTGCAACGTTGCTTTTTGATCTCCGTATTTATTCTACACTATAATTAGCATTTACTATAAACTTTCATTCAGGATTATCTCCAAATATAAAAATATTGTATCCATCGGAAACTCGTCTTCATAATATGTTGCAAAATTTCTGTCAATATTGTTATAAATCGTATACACATTCGTTTATTTTGAAACGTAAGGAAATTAAACGTCCTTCTTATGATGATCGATTCATAATTATTTTTACAATTATTCTTATCTTAATCTTTTTTTTCTCTCTTTTTTTTTTAGTATTATTTTACGTAATAATTGATAAATGAGAGAATGCTTAATTTCTAACCTGTTGAAGGGAAGAGAAAAAAAGAATAACTAACAGGAAATAAAAGAAAAAAAATGGATAGTTTTCATAGGTAATCACGATAGTTTTTTTCTTGTTAATTTTTAGCGTGCGTTATACAACGACGATAAATGATAAGATAAATATCCTTATCATACGTATTATCATTATCGTCAATGTATCTCCTTTATCATTAATCGGTTTTTCATCTTGACGAAAAATCGATCGTTTTCAAAATGGCCAGTAGAGGCAATGCGATCGATATCCAAAAAAGGAAAATTAAGAAGATATATTTTTTCTTTAATTAAAGCGTAGTTGTGTATTTGTGATGATTTTTAAACGTTTTTTAATATTCATTTATTTATCTCCCTTAAAAATCTATGATTAACCAAAATTATTGCAACATGCAATAGCCAACGAGCATTCAATTTAATGTTAAAAATACCGCGTAAATTTAAATTTGATAAAACGACCAACAACGTAGCTAAAGTATATTTTTTCGTACTTATTTATTATCAGTACAAACTCGAGTTCGCGTGCAAGTATAAAATATAATAATATGTGATTAAATAATGTCATTAAACCGATAATATCAGCCTATAACCTTCAAGTTTTAGATTGAAAAATATAAAGTGCAAGAAATATTTCATATAATTTTCCAAGCAGGTACAATATCTAATTTTTATTTTTATTTCGTACGATAGTATAAAGCAAAAAATATCTTCAAAAGCATGATCCAATGAGTCACATATAATTATGCGGTCAAAATTTTAATTATATTATATTGTAATCAAGCGTTATAATTTGTGGAATGGCTTCTTAAAAATTATGACGATATAATGAAGTTAATAAAAAAAAAAAAAATAATAATAATAATAATAAATGAAAAAAAGTACAATAAGATAAAATAAAAAATAAAAAGAAATAAAAGGAAAATATTTTTTTTCGTTACACGAAGAAAAAAATTTTTAATGTGGTATGTGTGTGTCTATATATATATATATATATATATATATATATATATATATATATATATATATATATATATATACACGTGTCATTAATCTGCTAACACCATTTCATTTCGTATAAAAACTTTCTCCTTATCCATATTTAGAAAACAGATTATATTCTCAAATGACATTTGTTTTACGCAATAACGTAATTGATTCATCGGAATCATTTTACGTATCTTTTCCAAAGAACAATATGTATGAGTCATAAGCAAGTTTGGGCCTTTTATCGATAACACATGACGATTATTTATCGTTCGATAAATCTTGATAAATTTCAGATCGAAATGAAAATAAATCATGTAAGTTAAATATACTATCAACGTATTAAATCTATCAACGTACGTTTAAAAAAGAAAAAAAACGAAAGAAAAAAAAAAACAGGAAAAAAATGAACAAGATAGAATTGTGTGAATCGATCGCGCGCGTATGTGTACTTTTTTTTTTTTTTTTAAGAAAATATTGATCGTCCGTGATCGATACGATTTACGTAAAAAATCGTATATCTATAACTATTTAACTCGTTTTTAAATTCATACCTGTTGCACTTAAAACCGATATGAGAATCGTTCTGCGATACACTTTCTCTTTCTCTTTCTCTTTTTGAATACCTTTTTTTAATTCTTTTCTTTTTCACCTTTAAAGATATAATATAATTTACTTATTTATCAAATAAATATTATACGAATATAATAGATGTAATCCGTAATAATTTGACAAACGTCGACGTCTGTACAGTGTCACGAATAGGTATCTCATGAAACTCTCGGCCAAGTTGCACGAAATACACGATTTAATTTTATCGCGTCTTCGTCGTTAACGAACAAACTGAGAACTCGTGGAGTGAGTTACCTCGTACGATATATCTATCGAATGAAATACAGATGTCGTACTGGTAGTCAAAGAGAAAGAGATTTGATTTCTACGAAGAGTACCTGATACGCCGGGAACTTTGGAAAAATATAATCGATATGACGTATCAATATCGATCTAAGATCTTCAAGGTCTTCTCTTATAAATTTCTTCTTACTTTAATATGTATATATATATATATATATATTTCTTTTTACTTTATCTTTTTACTCGTTTATTTATTTTATCATTATAGTTTTCATAAATCTTAATTGAATTTAACATTACTCTTTTTTCATTATCGAAATATTAGATTAGTATTTGATAAAAATTAAAACGATATGACGCCATTATGGATTTGGCGAGAGGAAGGGGGGGGGGGGAGAAGAGGGGAAGAGGCAGAGATGTAATTGATTTTCTTCGATGACGAATCTTCTCTCGTTGTGTCGTATTTCTTTCTTTCTTTCTTTTTTTTTTCGTCTTCTGGTAACATTTTTTTATTTCTTCCGTTGAGAATCTATCATTTTGGTTAGATGTATATATATCTTTTATTATTTTTTATTATTCTTTTTTTCATATTATCAATTGTTATATAAGATGATTTTATTATAACGCTATATATTATTAAATGAGATGATTGAAATGTTCCCTTCAAGTGTTTCAATATTTCTTGTTTAAAATGATATTGATAAAGAATAATTTTACGTAAAAACAATAGGACGTCGTAATCTTTTTTTTTTCTTTTTTTACTGATATAGCGTATTTTTACTACATGATAAAATAATCGAAGAAAAATTATTATATATCCGATGTTTTATACGAAGATATTAATTATCACCTACACAATCATCTCTTCCTCTCTTTCTTTTTCTTTTTATAGATATGAATCAATCGAATAACTTGTTTTATCATTTGCTAAGAATTCTTCTATCTACAAAATCTTTCTCGACGAGTTAAAAAACGAAACATTATTATTATTATTATTATTATTATTATTATTATTATTATTATTATTATTATAAAAATTGATACATATCAGGATGAAAATTTCATAGGTAATTTTAAAAAGTTTATCGATTACACTTTTTTTTCTCGAGACGTTCCAAGCTAATATCTCTTTTATTTATTCACTTTCAAGCTAATGTTGTCATTTTACAATTTGTAGAAACGAAATTTTGGGTCCAAAAATTCTTGTAAAAGAGTAATTGATTTTTAAAATCGCTCGTAAAACCTATCGTTTTTCTTTTCTTCTTCGTTATCATGAATCATTTCTAGGGTTTACTTGAAGAGATTTGTAACTTTTTTTTTTTTTTTTTTTTTATTGAAAAGAATTCGCAGCAAGCATATTTTGACGCGTCTGTATTTATTTATGTATTCGTGTGTATGTATGTGTGTTTATGTATATGCATGTACCATTACAAAATTCGAGATACAATTGCAACTTCGATATTTATAATTATTAATCGTTTTTTTGTTTTCTTTCATTATCGTACTACAAAGTCGAATACCCATAATATTAAGTATTCGAATATATTTGAATCGATGAAAAGAAAAAAAGAAAAATAAATAAATAAAAAGTAGGTTTTTTTTTGTTGTTGTTGATGTCGTCGAATTATTACATTAATTTATCTAATTTCACGATAATATACGATTTGTATATATCTCTCGTCTATATATTATATATTTATATATATATATATTTATATATACATAAATATATATATAGCCTATTAAATTCTTTGGCTAATAGTTTAACAATTCGAATAATAAACGCGCTATAAACGTAACGACATAAAAATCTCATAATGAAAACAATAACGTTTTAATTTATTTTTATTAACTTTTCTTTTGTTTTTGTTTCTTTTTTTTGTTTGTTTGTTTGTTTGTTTTGTTCTCATCTAATTTCCTTTTATAATCGAAACTACTTTATATCCAATTCAAAGAACGAGTCTTTCGCAAATTTTCATTTAAATCAAATTTCATATCTTAAATATGATAATTATATATAGTTACAATGTATCAATATGCGCTCATTCAAATGTACACTTAAATAAATAAAGTTCTCGTAGTATTTATATAATCGTCAAATTATTATATATATTATTTATCAATCGTTCTTTTAAATTAATCACCTTATGTTATAAGTACCCTTTTTAGTCTGGCAAACGATGAAAAAGCGTGAAAAAAAAATATAATTATAATAATAGTAATAATAATAGTAATAATAATAGTAATAGTAATAAAGTAATAGTAATAATAATAATCATAATAATAAAAATAATGATAATGATTAAAAAAAATGTATTAGGAATGAGCTATAGTTTATCTCGCAATCGACTATATTGTCAGCATGATGTCTATAACAACTTCGACATAGATCATGTGTATTAACGATAATAAATATAAACCTATATCCAGAGTGTAGGTGTGTGTTTGTGTGTATTTGTTCATTATACTACATCATACGATTAAATCACGCGAGCGAATCCTTGCACATTTATATGTACGTACACATACTTTTTATTCATACATATAACAAATATATAACGCGATATAAGTCTAATGCAATTCGATATGCACGTAGCCGGCAGTATTGAATCGACGATTTTTTGTCTTTCCTCGATAAAAAAAAGGAAAAATATATATAAATACGTATAAATAAATAAATAAATATATGTATATATTTATTTATTTATTTATTTATTATCAAGTTTTGTGGAATGATTTGTCCTAATAAATGGAACGTCAAATATTTCGAAATTATTTGATCGAAGGAACCCAAAAGGACAAAAAAAATAAATAAATAAAAATAAATGAGAAAAAAAATGGATAACAAAGAATAATACCAGATCGCACGAAAAATCAAGTGTTTCACTTGTGTTAAGAAAAAAAAAAAAAAGAAAGAAAGAAAGAAAACAAAAAAGAGAAATAATTATTAAGTCTAGAAGAAAAAAAAAAAAGCAAAGAGAGAAAAAAAGGATTTTCTTGTTGTTTTTAATTTATATTAGACGATAAAAAATGAATTATACTTTGAACAATCACATAATAAAGGGAATTTGTTGAAAAGATCTATGTGATCTTTTCCAACGTTATCATTCATCGTCATATCCTTCAATAGTGTGTTGTGATCGTTCACGATGATCCACCATTGGACGTTGTTGCTGACTTCGATTTCAATTTACGTCCGAGCAATTTGCGGAAGGATGATGTCCACTTGGAACGTGTGAATCCTCCACCACTACCACCTCCTCCTCCTCCTCCTCCCACCGTACCCTGATCGTCCGGCTCGCTACAGCTGAGAGATTCGCTGATTTTTCTGGTTTTGCTGCAACCGCTGCTACTGCTGGTACTGCTGCAACCATTTTCGAAACACCGTGATCTGCGGTCACCGACTTCCGAGGAGAACCTAAAAATTGTCCGCTAGGTTTTTAACAACTACTTTGTGCGTTGTGCGTATTTAATGAGAATAATAATGATGAGGAACAACACGGGGCCGTTTGATAGATACCCTGAGTCAGAAGAAAATGCTCTATTTGTAGGTGGTACGTTAGAATTAGCCGATGATAATGACATCGCAGCGACTAAGGTACTTGGATATGCCTCATCGTCCGAGGCACTGTTACTACTGCTGTTACTGGTAGTACTACTGGTTGTACTATCGCTACTACCGTTGGTGCTACCACCGCCGCTACTGTCGACACTGGAGTCATCGATGTAAGCGATCTCTCGTTCAGCCAATGGAGAACTTGTCCTTGGTGTACGCGACGGACCTGCTGTAGTCGTTGTATTTGGTCGTAACCAAGTACGCAAATCTTGTAGGGGCGCTTGAAGGCACTTGAAGAGATTCCCACTGAAATATAATGTTCCCATCACCCCCCAATCAATCAGATTAATCTTAAGTTTCCTTTCAAACGATTCAAAGATTGTTATAATAATAAGAAGAAGGAAATATTCAAATATCAAACTTACTCATCTCGATAATCATCGACCTCAGCGAATGTACGTTGGGCGTAAAGACAAATGGAACATCTTCTACGACGACGGCAAGACGTGGCATGTAATGTCGCTGCTCGAAGATGTCTTGCAGCATGCCTAAGCGTTATGGTCTCTCGAGTGAGCGCTGCTACCCCTTCCTCTCGTCTACGTCTTTCTATACCCAATTCGTCTTCACCGATGCGCAATTTCTCTTTCAACGTTTCGTTCTATGTATTAAAACACAACATATTTCTTAAGAGCCTTCTCACCTAAAGTATACTTTTTATTTGTATACAATAAAAATAACGAATAATTCTCTAGTATACACACTGACAGAGAGTATTAACGACGACGACGTCCGTATCTAAATTTATCCGTATCTTTCTCTCCCGCTAAAATGTCTTTTCTTCTTAAGAGATCTCTCAAAGTATACTTAACGTTTACTTTTTACTTACAATACAAATTAACAGATTTCCCCTAATAGTATACCAACGAGTATTATTAAAGACGTTCGTCTAAACTTACATCTAAACTCTATTTCCATCTGTTTTTCTTTTCGAGACACGTTTTCTTGCTAAAATGTTTCTTTTCTTAAACTTGAAACATACACTTTGTTTATAATAAAAATTAGTAGATCCCTGTTATACCGATAAAAGGTAACGCGTTCGTGCTCTAGCAACATACTTTTTACAGCGTCTACTGTTTCTACGTGTGTGTGACTAACCCCTTACAATTATTAACATTTCTAAATGATACAAAAGAGTAGTAGTATATTAGTAGAGAAATATTCGAATTGAAGTCTGATTATTTTAAATAGGACGTTTTTAGGTCGTCCATGTTGCGTCGTTCCCTTTCTTACTTCTTTCTCAAGGGCATCTCGTTCAGCTCGAATGACGGTCGCCTGTCTTATGACGTCCTGCCGTGCCCTTTCGAGGGATTGCCTAGTTGCTTCGTTTTGCGCAAGCTGAAGTTGCAATCGTCTCAGAGTCGTTTCGCGCTGTTGATCCAAACGATCGCGAGCTGCTATAAAGCTGTCACGCTCCACCTTCGCACGTTCGACTTCTTCCTCCAATCGAAGACTTCGCTCCAGTTGTAGGAAGAGATCGTCCTCTTTACCTCTTAATTCTGCCTCGCAGCCCTCTAATCTTTTCTCCAAATAACGACGGGCCTCTTCCAGTTTATCTCTTTCAGCCTGTAATCAATCATTTTGCTTTTTTATTTACTTATTTTTTGTTTTTTCTCTTAAAGAGAAACGTTCAATTAAATAATAATGAAAAGAAGAAGAAGAAATACATTTAATTAAAGTCTATACACATTTTTTGCTATTAAATCTTTTTTTTTTTTTCAACTGCACGATTTTGTTATAAACAGGATGAGAGAGAGAGAGAGAGAGAGAGAGAGAGAGACTTACTCCCACCATCTTGTTACGTTAATGTAAAAATATCTTTTTAAGGAAGTTTTGACCAGATGATACGAAGAAGAATATAAAGCACGATCCTTTTTCTTAACTTTCAATAATTTATTAGCAGGTATATTTGTAAGATTGTTAAACGATCACATCAACGTATATTTTAACGAATTCTTTAATTGAAATAATATAACAACAGAATAAGAAAGAAATAACGAAAATTTGATGATGAACGATCATCTTGAATTTTTCCAATTGTTGTTATCTAATCGAACAAAGTGACTCGTTTTAAATGAAAAAAGGAAAAGAAGTATTGTTTCTTATTTTTTTTTTTTTTCTTTTTATTTAAGTTTGAGTGATATATTCTAAGCATGAAGTTGTTAAATGATTCAACATGTTTCTCTTATTAGACATTTTGCAAGACAATATGCACTGGTATTCAAAGGATGCATAGCAAAGTAAGTTAATCTTTTATTATGCGAATAACCTTGTTTATCTATAATTGACGGTCATAATAAGAGACCTACGCACGCATCTTTGAGATACTTTACAGTAATCGAGAATGGTACAGACGTATTTCTTCTGTTACTCCCCACCCACCTCCTCCTCACTTGTCTCCCTTCTCTATCTCTCGAGTTTGACGCAATCAATGTCTAGCTTTATGCCGTTGTTTGTAGGTCAGCTAGGTGCATGCGCGAGCAGGCTAAGGTCGACGATCCTTATTGCAACTAACACGACTGTTATTATAACGCAACATCACAAAATATATTATAAATTAAAAATACAAAAATATATATATATATATAAATAAATAAATGATAGGAAAGAATTCACAGAAAATTGATAATAAATTTTAATTGAACTCGATGGCTCGAGTAAAATTATTTTTTTATTATTTTTAATAAGAAATGAAGGAAATATGTTTTCCTGAACAAAACGTGGTATTTAAAAATGTTCGCTTATTGATAAATAACAGATTGACAAAAAAAAACTTGATCGCGAAAACTCTTCAAAAAATTTGAAACGAAAGTGAGATTTTCTAAAAGTCTATAGAAAATCGAACGGTGCGTATTAAAAATTTAACAAAATATCAGTAAGTTCGACGTTGACAAAAGAAATAATTATTACAACTTAATGATGCGTTATTGCAAAAGATGAAAGAAATAATCTCGTCTTGTATAAAATAACGTACGTTAGAAACCATCAAAAGATAAAAATAAAAAAGAATAAAAGAGAGAGAAAGAGAGAGAGAGAAAAAGAGAGAAAAAGAAAAAGAGAAAAATTGATCGTAAAATTAGAGTAACTGAACGACGAGAAGTCAGTAAATAAAGAAAAAAAAAAAAAAAAAAGAAGAAGAAGAAGACGATGAAGTTAGGAAAGCCAAAGAAAAGAGTTAAAGTGATGGTGCCAAAGGAAGGGACCGAACCAGTCTGGCAAGATGAAAAGTAGATTAAGTCGAGACCTCTCTCTCTCTCTCTCTCTCTTTCTTTTCCTTATTTCCTTTTCTCGTTCTTTCGTCTTATGTTAGTCGACTGCAAAAGAAGAGCATTTGTATGGCTTACACGCCTCTTCGACTATATCGGTATGGAGAAGGAAAGCATCTCTCATCGTAAATATACAAACTCATACGAGTATAAAACGTGACTAGGACACACCAAGAAAGAAAGAGAGAGAAAGAGAGAGAGAGAGAGGGAGAGAGAGAGAGAGAGAAAGAGATATATAGATATAGATAACTAGACTTTCCTTTCGGAGTGCATCGATGTCTGGTTCGATAATAAGTACACAGGACGTACGTACAGGGTGACTCATTTTCTCTAAAATACGTATAACATAAGTAATATATACTGAAAGAATTTGAATATTTCTTTTCAACATTTTTCTTTTTATATATCATTCAAAGACTCGTCCTTCTTGAAAACGTATTAATAAAAGATAGAGATAAAGATATAAAATTAGATAATAAGAGCGATACGATTTATCTAAAACTTTTTTAGTAAACAAATACATCAAAAACTCGTCTTAAAAAGACGTTAATAAATACACCGATACATTTTCAAGATTCATAATAACAGCAACAACGACGATAATTGTCAAACATTTGACATATTTAGATCGAATGACACTTATTATTTAAAAAAATAAATCAAATAAAATAAAATAAAAAAGTAATTAAAATAGACAGAAACATGAAACGTGATGAGTCACCCTATATTTAAAAGATTCATTCGATATGTACGTAGAACGGTTCATCTCTAATTTAACACAGTATTAGGAAAACTTCCTCAATTTTTCTACCTCCTCCTCTCTCTTTGTACTTTTCAAAGACTGCCCCTCCATCTTCCTCTTTAGCAATGATCGTTTATTCGTTTACTCGTTCATTCGTTCGTTCATTCGTTCGTTCATTCGTTCGTTCCTCGTACTTGTGCTCCCCTTTTATAGAGCTAAAGAAAGGAATTTCTTCCTGCAAGCTAATGCACCGTGCTAATTGGCAAATTTACGGAGAAACTACTGCAACGGAATGAATGATCGCTTATCCGATCCCAATATGGCTGAAATAAAACGTTCCCACTTCTTCCCTCTTCATCGTCATCATCCCCACCCCCACTCTACTAATCAGATGTCTAAACTTCTCTTTAACTATTTTTCTTTTTTCTTTTTTTTTTTCTTTTTTTTTCTTGTCGCTTCATTATATATTTTTTGTTCGTCTCTCTTGACAGATCTTAGAAAACACTTGAAGCAGAAACTCGTCCCAGAATCATTGAGAACATGTAAATAGGCCATCGGATTATCATAATTATACAGGGTGAGCCAAAAGTGTTCGTACGTGATCTTACAAATCAATTGTTTCTTTCTGTTGATTTTTAAAACTAAATTTTCGACAATAATTTGGGCTAATCTATATCTTGTACTTTGACAATTAAAAAAAAAAAAAAAGAAATTAATAATATTAATAATAATAATTAGTTTAGTAAGTATCGAGAAAAAAGTACATTGATCTTTTAATAAATCATCTAAGCAATTTTGGGTCATCCTTTAGTGGAACGAATATAGATTTTCAGTTTTTTTTTCCTCTTTCGATAAGTTTATTCTAAATAACATTACATTATCTTCCTCTTTGTGTTATGTATGCAAATGTGCATCTTCTCGATTGAGATTGTTATGCTTCGTTTGCTTAACTATATTTACGGAATATATTAGACTTTTTTTTATTTATTTTCTTTTCTATTTTTTTTTTCCTTTCTTTTTTTTAATATTGTTGAAATTAATAACAAAAATATAATTTGAGGTGCGATCAAAAAAATTTTTTTATCAAATTTGTTAACATGTACGCACTCACTATATAAAATATTCTATTATTGTGTGCTCATCGAGTTTAAATATGTTAATTTGAAGCAATTGAATTTTTTATTATTTGACCGATCGATCAATGTATCGCTAATGACGTAAATATATATTAAAATAGGAATTACGTAAAGCTAATGCGACGCGATTCCATCGAACACAAAACACATTTCTCATTTTCACTGGCTTATAATTAGACGTGACGCGTTAAACGAAAAAGATGGGTAGAGATCGATTGGTTCAGTGAATTTTTATCGATTATTAATTTTTATCATCGATATCAACGTATAAAGTATATATACATAGGTGAAAAGTATAATACAAGGTGTCTCAAAAATATCCTTCAATATAAAAATAAAATTATATGTATACATTTATATATATATATATTATATTGTATAATAAAATGCAATATTATATTAATAAAATTATATATATATATATGTGTAAATTTCTTCAAATTTATGAAAACATATTTAGATATTTTCTGAACACCCTATATTTTACTGGGATTGTCTCGTATACATAGGGTGCGTCTCACGGCAACGATCCGACTGGAAGCAATATTGTGCGGCTTCATCGGATTTCACCAACCAGTATAGGGCTCACGTTTCAGTTCTTCCGTACCTTCTTTTAAATACTTTTACCTAGACCGGATTAAATTTTAACAAGTTTTATATATATTATTTATATTAATATATATATATATATACACACATACACATCGAATATATCGTACAATATAAAAAATTGTCTACAACACAAATTAACTTTATATGTTGCATTTGATTATATTAATTTTGTACATATTAATTACAAAATTATCGTATCACAAACGATGTTCTTTATAAAACATTTATTTATATATTTTTAACGAATAAATTATTAACGAAGAGCGTTAAAGATCTACGTGTAATATATAATGAGATCAACTTTGATAGATGCAACATTATCAAAGTAGTAACATAACGAACGAATTAACGAACTAACAATCTCTTTTTCGTGCGAACGTTGAAAACCATTCCGTCTCGTCGAAATCTTACTTTCACAAGGAACACCGATAATTCCAGGAAGTGAGTCGTTTTATCCGAACCACGGCATTATTCTTTTTTCTCTAATTTTTTTTTTGTTTGTTCTTCTTCCTCGCGGCACTTTCACACGATTGTAAAAGAGGAAGCTGTTTCCTGATTTCAAGGATTATTATATATTATATATTATATATATACATATATATATACATATATATATACATATATAATCTTATATATACCATTTTTAAATTATATTATATATATACTAACAATTTGCTAACACTAAATGTTTAATTAAAACAATATTTGTATATTGATCCATTTATTTATATATATATATTTTTATTTATTTCATATTAAATCATTTATTATTGTCATATTGTATGTCATAATTAATTTCTAAATTAATTCTCATAATACTAAAAAATGTTAACGTAATCAGAATAAGACAGGATGTGCCAAAAGTTCCTAACGGTTATACATATTTCCAAATCAATTACACCTCTTTGTTCAAGACTACTTAAGCTAGACTTCTTTTTTTTCTCATATTGTAAAATAGTTCCTAGATTGTTGTGATCTTACATAAGTCACGAGGAAGCGTAATTAATTTTTAAAAATCGCCCAAGAGAACTTTACCGTTTAATCCATCCTATACAAGTTTACATTGCATTCATTTGTAATTATGTAAAAGTTGATGAACGTCATTATTATTGATTATAACGTGAATGAAATTAATTTATAAATAGATAAAGTCTATAATAATATTACAAAAATTAGAATTGCTTGTTTATGCGTGTTTAGGTAAAGTTATCACATTATACAAATAATATAATATAAATTGAACAAGGCAAAGGTAAGCATAAGGCAGACATAGTGATTCCCTGTAAGAAAGGAAACTACTTTCACGGAGAGTTGGCCTTTATCGATTTTAAGAGAGGTAACTCATAAAGAAGGATAAAAGAAACGAAGAGACGACCTAACTTACTTTTGCTTTGACTAACTGATATCGTATTACAAAGGAGAAACGAAAGTCTCGAAAGTCGTCTTGGCTGAGTGAAAATACGTAAAAAGGACACTATATACATATTTGTATATGTGATTGTGTAAAAAGGACACTATGTATATATATATGTGTGTGTATGTGGTTTCTTTGTGCTTTTTGGGAAATTCGAGATCACTCGGTGGTTTACAACAGGATGCTTTCCCTTTTTATTTTATTTTATATTATATTATATTATATTATATTATTTTTTTTTTAACTTACCTTCACCTCGTGGTAACGTTCCTCCAAGTAGTAAGCAATACCCTTTGCTTCCTCGTATTTCGCGGCGAGGGCCACGTACTTGTCATAATGACGTTTGAAAAGGACAAACCTGAAGAAAGAAAAAGGAAAAGTATATAATAATACTGTAATTCAAAACTCGTCGATAATGAAATTCAAATTTGCAACGAGTGTCAGTTGAATGGTGGGCCTTTTTTACGACATGGTAATTATCTACATTAACGACATTTTATTTTCTAATTAAATAGGCGCAAAAAAGAAAAAGAGAAGCTTACATTTTCGAACGATGCATTATATTGGCGAAATTGATTCGATTTCTCTCGCTTCTTCGATAGATTATATTAAAATAATAATAATAATAATAATTAATTTAAAAAAAAAACGAAAAAAAATTAAAAAAAAATAGAAATATATATATATATGTATAATGTATATAAAGAAAAATAAAATATATATATAACTATCTCTAATTTTCTCGTCCTTTTTTTTCTAAGGGCTTATATGACATATATATCCACACACGCACATACATCATATACGCACAGTATAAAAACACGTCACGTTTGTTAACACTCGCGAGAGAGATTCGACTTTCGCTTTCGCGTCGTATGTTCCTCTCGGAATTAAAGAACGAAGAACCTTCTTTCTCTTTTGCTCCTTTCTTCTTATTTTCTTTACGTTCGATCGTTTTCTTCCGGCTTCTATTATAAACTCTTAGAAAACTAACTCGCTCGAAGCATACACAACAAACAACCGCCCGAACACGAATGTCTTCTCGTCTCTCTCTTTCTTTCTTTTTTTTTTTTTCTCTCTCTCTCTCTCTCTCTCTCTCTCTCTCTCTCTCTCTCTCTCTCTCTCTCTCTCACTCTCGTCGTCACGATCGTGATTTCAAGTAAGACAACGTAGTAATATAGTAATATTAGCAATAGTATTATTCGACTATTCGCAATTGGTGATACGTATATATGTCGAGTCACCTTCCAATAAGGAATATAACACCCTTTATCAAGGCTATCCGTAATCGATAGTATCTTATTCTGATGTAATCTTACGATCTACGAAACTATCTACCTACATATTTCCTACATCTATCTATTTATCTGTTCTTTTTTTTTCTCTTTTCTTTTCTTTTTTCTTTTCCATTTGTTTTTCTTATTTTATTTCTCGCTTTCCTGCTTTCTTATCGATCGAGTCAATAGAATTTATTCGAATTTCACGTCATTGCATTTTATCAGATTTGTATTTACACAGAGATCTATTTTATCTTTCGAATTAGATAAACGAAATTACGTATATTCTTTTTTTTTTCTTTTCTTTTCTTTTCGTTACGTATATTCCCACTCCTTTTTTCTTTTTTTCTTCGTCGTGAAAAAAAGTCGTGAAATTTATTCAAATTCCGCGGCAGTTGTTTTTTTTTTTTTTTTTAGGATTGAGTCGAAAAAAAAAGATTGTTTTATCTTGCGAATTAATTTTTCATAGAATATCGAAGTAATAAAAGATTATTAACGATTCAAATACAATTGTTAACGATTAGTAATGAAAATCGATGAAACTGCAATATTTTTTACATATACTTTTCTTTCGTTTACTTTTTACAATCCTTTTTTTATCCGTCCAACGATAAAACAAATTTCCCGCCTTGATTTTCAGTTTTACCAACCGATAAAAAAAAAAAGAAATCGTACAAAAAATCGTTTAAAAAATCGAAAGGTTATATATATATACACAATATATATACACGTATATACACACAGGATACGTCATAGTAAGCTTCAATTATATATATATATATATATATATATATATATATATAGAGAGAGAGAGAGAGAGAGAGATTTCGGCGAATTAGAGATTTCTTTAGACGTCTATTTATCTTTCTTCGAAGCGAACTATTGACGATGTGAAAGTAGCCGAAAATCTTTTTGTCATTCGATCTTAAGGAGGCCGAACTATCGATAACAAAGTACCTACTACCTAACCACTTGAAAGAAGGACCCATAAATAGAAAGGAACGCAGCTGTCTCGTGGCTTTGGTATAAAAGAATCATGAGAGAGCGAGCGAGAGAGAAAGAGAGAGATAGAAAGAAAGAGAGCAATGAGTGAGTGAGCAAACGAGAGAGAGAGAGAGAGAGAGAGAGAGAGAGAACAATTATGTACATAAGTATGCGTAGCACGTAACACACAACAAAAGGAGAACTATACGCAGCCATTCGAATAAAAAGAACCGACAAACAAACAAAAAACAAGAAAAGAAAAGAGAAGAAACAGGGTACTCGACTTTTTGACGGCACGTGCGAGTCTTTTTTTTACTCTTCCCTTTTTATCTCAGATAATCGATTCAATCGATACATCGATCGATCGATCGATCGATCGTCCTTGAATAGTAAAATGTGACGACACGACACTACGCGAATGTCGGTTAATTCAAAGGAATTTTCTAAGTTCACGGTTTTCTAAACACGTGTAGGTTAATTTCACGAGCACACATGCCATGTATGCATATATGTAACTCAACTATTTTAAGCTCTGAATATCATAAAAATTCTTGCAGTCGTGTGCAATATTTATTTTCGAATCGTCTGGTCTTAGCAATTTTTCTTATTTCTTTTTTTCTTTTCCTCTTTTTCTTCTTCTTCTTTTTTTCTTTTGTAAACTCGACAGAAATAATTTTTATGATTTTAGCAATTTCGTTTTCGTCGAATTTCTTTTCCTTTTTTTTTTTTTTTAAGAACAGATCAACACTAATTCGTAGTTGTATTAAAATCTGAAGTCGTAGGAACATTTCAGTTTTATATAAGATATATAAATATTTAATAAAGATATGTAGGAATATTTCGAATGGATCAACAATTTCTATCGCGTGTTTATATTCTTAAAAGGAAAAAACAAAGAGGAAGAAAAAGGAAGTCAACGATATATAATTTTTGAATACATATCGATCAATGAATATAATATAATCGAATAATTTTGATATAAATTATATATAAATGAATAAATTTCTAACGCGAATTTGAAACGATTTTTATCGAGCTATAATTAATTTAATTTAATATAAAATTATCGTTCAATCGGGGAGAAATTTTAATGTAACTATTCTTGTTCGTATATTTCTGGTTTGCTATATATTTCTTTTTCTCTCCTTTCCATACAAATAAGAAAATCGATTGAGTTCGCGCGCATTGACCGATATAATCTATATAAGTGAACAACGATTACGTAGGACGGTCATGCACGAAGCAACATTGTTCCTCGTCGTGTCTGATTCTTTGAAGGAATAGAATGTAACGTTCAAGAGTTCTCTTTTGAATGATACGTATCAATTATTATTATCGAATGACTCTCGAGGAAATACGCGTGTCTTTATACACAGCAGGATAATAATGGGCACGTCCCTTTCTAACGATTGCCATATTATCTATTTCCGCGTGGAATAATTTCTATTAGGGAGTTCCTCAATGAATAATAATAATAATAATAATGATAATAATAATAATAATAATAATTATTATTATTATTATTCATTATATGTATATACTATATTACTATATTAATTTTATTTAATATAGTAATATAGTATTAATATATTAATACTATATTACTATAATAATAATAATAATAATAATAATAATAATAATAATAATAATAATAGTGATAATGATGATAACGACAAAAAAAAAGAAAAAAAAATTCGATTATATAAAATAAAATGCGGACGAAAAGTTCTTAATTTTTAAAATCAATAATTTTTTTTTTCGAAACGAGTTAAATTTTTCTTCTCAAATCGTAAAACTACAAGTTTAATATTAATAGAGAGAGGGAGAGAGAGAGAGAAAAGCGCGCGAATTTTGAACGGCAAATGCTTAAAAGGAAAAAACAACTATTGAAACTATTCTCGTCTAAAAATAAGAGAGACAGGCGGAGTCGCGTCGTCGTCGATTTCGTCGTCGTTGAGCACTCTTGGAAATGTTAAATGACTTCCGAGAGCTTTATTCTATCTCCGTGGCAGGATATAAAGAAAAAATGTAAGAAAGTATGCAAAGAAGAAAAAGAAACAAAGAGAAGAAAAGAAAATAGACGAAATTCCACCAAATCGAAATTTATTGGGATTCTTTTTTCTTTCTTCTTTTTTTTCCGAAGGTCGATAGAAATATATATATATATATATATATATATATATATATATATATATTCGATAATGATCGATAAAATCACCGAACCGTACGTCAAAGTCGAAAGATCAAGAAAATATCGTTCTCTGTTATATATTATCTTACCTATGGTTTTGGACGAACGTACGAACGAACGTACGAACGAACAAAATATTTTTCAATTACGTAGATACGATTTCTTTTCGAAATTAAACTCTCTCTCTCTCTCTCTCTCTCTCTCTCTCTCTCTCTCTCTCTCTCTCTCTCTCTCTCTCTCTATCTATCTGTCTGTCTCTGTCTCTATCATGTGTATATATAAATATATATATACACACACATATACGTAGAATAAATGAACTCAATAATAGAGTAATTTAATGATACTTAATTCACGTGTATAAAGAAAAGATCGAATAGGTTAAATCGTGTATAAGATGATCGATTGAAAATCCACATGTATACATAGGACAAACACATGTATACACATATACGAATTAAACAAGATCCTTTTTACATCGATCGATATATAACATTGAAATTATTAAATCTATCACGTCATCCTATCGTCTCGACTTCTCGTCGTATAACGTGAGATATATATACGATACACTTGATTTCGCGAAGATAAAAACAATCTCTCTCTCTCTCTCTCTCTCTACCTCTCTACCTATATTTATCTCTATCTTACCTATAAAGATCATTCTCCGTGACGATATCACGAATAGAATCTTCAGGATCGATACGATCGGTAAGAAGACCAGCAGGTGGGCCAACAAATTTCGAAGCAAATAAGTTGGTGGTCGTAGTTGATGTATTGTTATTGTTGTTATTAGGTGCCGTCGAGGATGACGATGGAGATGACGATGACGACGATGAGGATGGTAACCTTCTAGTATCGGCAATGGCGGCGGCGGCAGCTGCGGCTGCGGCTGCGGCAACTACAACACGATGACGATGACGATCGGTTGACTCGTGTAAAGCGCTGGCAGCTATCAAATCGTCCTCGGAAGCGGTGCTAGGTAATAAACCAATAGTAGGACTTGTCGATCTTGAATTTGGTATAGCACCAAGGAGATCCTCGCTCTTGGAATGTCTCATCTCTGGTACAACACCGTAAGAAACACCACCGGTACTAGTTTTCGCCATGGTACTCCTCGTCCTCTTCGTCCTTCTCTTCCTCTTGTTTCTTCCGCTTCCGGTAAAATGCTTCGTCCTCCTCCTCCTCCTCCTCCTCTTTTTATTCCTTCTGCTTCTGCTACTTCACTTATTTCACCTTCACTACCTTCTTCGCAACTAATACTAACACTACTATCACCAACACCAGCACCACCAGCACAACAGCTACTACTAATACTAATACTACTATTACTATTACTATCACTAACAACACCTTTTTCTTTTTCTTTCTCTTTTTCTTCCTCTGTTTCTGCTTCTGCTCCTCTTTCTTCTCCTTCTCCTCCTCTTTTATTACTACCACCACCACCACCACCTCCTCCTCCTCCTCCTCCACCTCCACCACCTCCGTTACTGCTTCCTCCTTCTCTGACACGACGATTCGTCGACGTTCTTGGGTAATTTCGATATCCTATCCTCGACGATGCTCCCATCCGGACGTCTCTGAACACGTGTATACTTCCCTACTATTTATTGTCAACTATTCTCTTATACTTATGGGAACTTTCTCTATCTCTTCCCCCTCCCTTCTCTCTCTTTCTCTCTTTTTCTTTCTCTCACTCTGTCATTCTCTCTCTTTCTCGCTCTCTCTATTTTTCGGTTTTTCCGAAACCTTTCAAATGATCGTCCTTAATGACTTTTTCGAAAAGGGACAAGAAACAAAGAGAAAGAAAAAGAGAGAAATAATCAATATATAAAAGAAAAAAACAAAAAAAAAGAAAAGAAAAAAAAAAAAGGAAAAGAGAAGTATATATACCCATTTTCAACTTTAATGTCTTTCATATGGTCAGTTGGATGAATATCATTAAAAGCTTAGGCAATAAATTATCTTCCTGGATTTATAATCCTCATAATATTCTCAGGTAAAAAATGCTCCGGGATTTTTTCTTTTAATGTATGTGTGTATGTATATATATATAATATATATATATATATTCTTTTCCTTTCTCTCTCTTTCTCTTTCTCTTCTCACTGTCTCTTCGTGCCTCTTTCGTATTACAGTTGAGTGGTAACAACACAGGTAACGGGCACGAAAATGTCCGTTACCTTTTCGACGAGAGAAGCATTAGGAGATCCTCCTCATTTCAAGAATATCACGTAGGCGATCGTACACCTTTCCTCGTTCGTTCGTTCCTTTTCTTCTCTCTCTTTCTCTCTCTCTCTCTCTATCTCTTTCTTTCTTTCCTTTTTCCTTGTCGTCGTCTTTCTCTCTGGGTCACGACGAGATTGGAATTTTATTACTTTTATTCCAAGCTACATATATACATATCTAACAAATTACACGTTTTCTTCACACGGTCACATAACACACGCAGGACGCACAACTCGTAACGTGTTCCGACGAATCAACGTATTTTTCGTTCGTATAGAGCGTAGACAATTTTATTAAGAAATCGTTTAAGGATAATGATAACGACGACGACGACGACGACGCCGACGACGACGACAACAACGACGACGACGACGACGACGACGACGACGACGAGAAGGATGACGGCCGAATTTCCGCCATCTTTTATCCAAACTCCCCGCAGCAGCAGCAGCAGCAGCAATAGCAGCACGGCAGTACACCTATGTAGGTACCTTTCCTGGTTAGTCGTATCCCTCCGATCTACGTATACGTAGTATGTGTTTGTGTATGTATCTGCGCGCGCCTACTCGCGTCCTCGTTCGAAAATCCTCGACTCCGAGAAGGTATAATGTTCTTTATATTTTACGTGAAAAAAGATTTCTTTCTTTGTTATGTTATTTGTTTGTTTGTTTATTTATGTATTTTTTTGTCTCTTTACGAAGTTTCGAAACACTTATTTTGCCTCTTTTCTTTCTCGCTTGTTTAGTTTCTTATTCTTTTTTGTTTTTCTTGTTACTTAATTAATTTTTTTTTGTAGATATAAATTACAACGATCGATAACGAGTCTCCCCCAACGGTGATACGAAGCAAACTCTGATCCTTTCGCAATTTTGAGAAAAAACCGAGATAACATGGGAGTGTATATATATATATGTATATGTATATATAATTTATTTATAAGACATATCTATAAACGATTTCATTTCTTTCCAATAGACTTTTCTCTCGAGACATCTTTTTGATTTCGAAATTGATTCGAAATTATATCAAGAGTCTTTAAGGTGACGCGTTGCCGACACCTGAGAATTTCTCGTTAATTTTTGTTAAACCGATAGAGAGAAATCGACAGATATTTCGATCGTAATTTGTTTTTTTTTTGGTTTATTTTTTTCTTCTTTTTTTAACAATCTACTCGTTGATTCTCGACGTAAATATATTATAAAGTGTTTTTTTGATCGTATTCGAATACGCGTTATCCTTGATGCGATAGGTTAGGTATGACGATGACCGATCCAGAAATATTTCGAGTACGTTGATTGATCTTCGTGAGCTTTTATACGTAACGTTAAGATAACGAGATAATCGCATTTCGAAATTCTAAGGGGAAAGTCGAAGGTCGTTATCACTCGAACGTGTCGTTCTCGTCCTCGTCGCTCCCGTCATCGTCGCGCATCACCGATTTGAAAGATCCAACGATAACGATTTCATTTTCGATCTATTATAAACTCAAACGACCATACTTTTATCACCTGAGAAATATCGTCTCTTATGATATTGTAATATTAAGATAATTCAATGTCCACTTTGTTCGTGATAACGCGCACCACGTACGACGGTCTTAACTCCACTGTAACGTGTGATTTTCTGTCATTGACCAAAAGACCGCCTTCGTTTCGTTAGCGCCACTGGCGCCATCTTAGAGTACGCGAGATACGAAATTCGATTATCATTGGCTGTTCGATTCGAGCGCAATGTTTTGTTAACTTCGATAAAATCTCGAATAGAAATGTTATTGTTTAAGAACGAATATCTATAACAACACAATGTTTTCCTATCTAATCGTGATCAGGTTATGGTACTTGCGTAGAAATTGTTTTCATTCTGTCGATCTTTGTAATATTTTCTTAAGTGATATTCGTCATTCGCGAGTGACCGCGTAAACGAGATGTCGTCGATAATACAGTTTTCTACGGAACGAAGTTTACACACGGACATTGAATTTCTTCGGACGAATTTGGTAACACTGTATTGTTGTATACTAAAAGCGCGGAATAGTAGTACGTGAATGTGCTTTGAGGTACTTATTTATAAGTATATTTTTAAAACTGTGATTTCTTTTTTTTTCTATCGACTAAGTTATTGTAAATAATGACCAGTTCGGTTAGTACAAATCCTTCTACTTTATTACCTTTAGGTAAGTGGTATAATATTTTTAATGTAATGTTTTTTGGGGTTATGTGTATGTATATATATATATATGTATATATGTATGTATATGTATATGTACATCATTGGCTTTGTTATTTCTCTTTAAAAAATAATTCGTACGAAATTCACAGAATTGGTGGATAAATGTATTGGATCGCGAATACATATTATAATGAAAAACGATAAGGAGATCGTTGGTACTTTGTTAGGATTTGATGATTTTGTAAATATGTTGTTGGAGGATGTGACGGAGAGCGAAGCAACTCCCGAAGGTCGACGAGTTACAAAATTAGATCAAATTCTTTTAAACGGTAGCAACATTACCATGGTTAGTATATAATAAAAAATAATTATTTATGCATTGATTCCGATATAACGAGTGTACAATTTAATCATTGATTTTTTACAGCTTGTGCCAGGTGGAGAGATGCCAGACACATAAAATTACGTTTTCTTTTTTCACATATTTGATATATATTATATGTAAACACATTTATTTAATAATGTATAAAAATAAGCGACGCGTATACTCACAAGTATAGAACATCATTTGATTTAAATAAAATCTACTTATTCATTAGGATATCGAGCATATAGATCACTTTACTCGCTACTGGTCGAGCAGTCATCTTTTGAGACCACATTTCTTTATACAATGACTTATATTGTCCTTGAAATTCATCGTCGAGATCTTCGTCCGAAGGTCTCTTTCCCTTTACGGATAAATAGATAATAGTATGCACGTGCAATCCTTCAAATGGTATCTTTCTAGAAAGGATTTGCCAAGCTAAAATTCCTAAAGAATAAATATCTGCCGCAGGACTAGGAATTATTCCGCATAATACTTCCGGTGCTGCATAACCTGGTGTGCTTGTCATTATCTTTAAAAAAAAATATAACTGCTTTTGTACGATTAGAAAAATTATATATAGAAATTTTTACCTACGTGAGATGTCTGTTCTGTGTGTACATTGCTTATTAACACGGAACTCCCAAAGTCTGTAAGTTTAGGCTGACCACAATTTCCAATTAAAATATTTTTTGGTTTCACATCCGCGTGAACCACACCCGCATTATGACAAAATTGAAGCGCGCAAGCTATATCCCTCCAAATGTTAATACGTTCTTTTCTGTCTAAACATTTTTTTTCCAATTGATCTTGCAATGTAATACCACATAATTCCATTGTTATCAACGATAAAGCAGCTCCTTCTTCTATGCTTAAAATATTAACAATATTGGCATGCCTCAAGAAGTAAGCATGCTTTTCCGAATTGATAGTATTATCGCTATTCTTTGATTTCTTCAATATTTTTGCTGCTACTTGATTTCCTATATCACGAGTAAAACGATTAATTAAATTCTATAATGATACAATCAGTAATAAAGCAATAAAAATATCACCTTTGTATAATGCCTTATACACCGTACCAAATCCTCCACTACCTAACACAGTTCGTTGTTTATTAGGAAGACCATTTAGAAGAATTTCTTTTCTGTTAGGCGTATTAACATTGAAAGGCGATAATCTATTTTTATTTTCCGGTGATTTAACATAATTATTATTTGTTTTAAAACTTCTAGGGGTTAATGAATTCCTATAAATTATGTTTCTTTAAAAAAGTACATGTTTTCTTCTAACGAAATATTTTATTTAAACGAACGAAACGTCTGTATTACCTTAAATTTGGTACTGGAGATAAACTTTGAAATTTTGAAATTAATCGTGGCGATGCCATTTATGCATTAACAATTGAAAATTTTATACATAATTAAACGCAAACAATAATTAAAGCATACATATTTTGTATGAGCAACTTTTTTTCACTTATAAACATATCTCTAAAAGTACAGGGAAGTAGTGTTTACTTCTACTACTCCTTGTACATGATAAAAGGTCATGACTGATTTTGTTTTCTGCGTAATAACAAACGATTGTTATCTTGCTGCGAAAATGTTTGAAAAAAGATGAGATATTTAGTAAATAAGAATTTACAACGGAAAGCAATTAAAATATGTTTTATTTTGTTCTCATTTTCTATTTTTTAAGGCGTAAACCAGCTACTAAGAGCCTATATTACTAATTATTACTTCTTAATACTGTACGATAATTAAATTATTTACAATTCTTTTCTCTCTATCTCACTTGATAACAATTAATGATCGTTTTTCAATAATCTCTCTCAATATAGGTAATATCAGTGGTGTGAATACAATAACGTGTGCCAAATACTACAATAGTACATAGTGTAATTTTCTACTGACGATTTTGTGTATGTATGTATGTATGTATCTATGTATGTATGTACGTATGTGTTTTACAAATTTTATATTACTAATAAGAACATGCTCGTAAAGTATTGTGAGTTTTTTGCTTTTTTTATTATTATTATATAAATATATATACATACATACATACATATTATATATATATGTATATATACATATATCTTTTTTTAAGTTATTCCTCTCAGTTTCTATCACAAGTATATAAGAGTCTACTATCTTATTTTCTTTGTTGTTCGTATGTTTTTTTTTATTCTACTTAGTAGAGAATAATAACTATAGTAAAATGATTTGAGAAATGCGTGGGAACGCATATGCATGTCGTGTGTTTATGTATGTATCTGTGTATATGTTTAGAAGCAGCCAAAGTAAACATTTCGTTAATAACAATATTAATATAATAATTAATAAAATATTTTGACGAATTAAAATATTTCCTTTCTCTCTCTCTCTTTTTCTTTAATACTTCTTCCCAAAAAAAAGTTATTTCTTTTCATCTACTTAGATCTTTTTATATATTTGCCATAAATTGCAAAACTGCAATATATTGTAATATAGAGTCACACTTTAATACGATTAAAAATATAATATTCTAATCTATAATTCTAATATTCTGAAGAAAGTAATGATAAAATTTTCTTCTTACATTTCCATTAGACACTTAACTGTAAAACATTAAAACGCATGGAACTCTTGAATACAAAAAAAAAAAAATAAAATAAAAGAAAAAAGAGATTATATATTCTTATTTCGATAATTAATTCTTAATGAATAAATTCACAAGAGAAAATAATAATAATAATGATACTACTACTACTAATAATAATAATAGTAATAATAATAATAGTTATAATAATAATAATAGTATACGAAAAAATTATTAATGGAATTATTATTTCACTTAAGCCATTCGTTATCGTTATTCATAATTTTCGGTAAAATAAGAAAACCAATTTTTATACGTTTAATCATTTTCAAAGAAGTATAATATATTATCCCCTAATATAAATGTACAAGTTTCAATATATGTGAAAATATGTTGTTTTGTGAAACGAAAATCTCTTTATCTGTTCCAAAAATATAACATTTACATTGTTTTGAGCTTTTAGTATCGAAAATAGCAATATCTTACAACGCAATAATAACGTATAACGCGCTTATTACTCTTCTCAGGATGCAATGTATTATTATTCAGGTACCTTTCTTTTTAAATACATTTTTTTTTCTTTTTAGAGCACCACTTATAGATTGCTTCGAAAAAATCAATTAATATTTTATCTAGATATCTCGAAAAAGTTTTACTTAATATATGTATATTGTGTGTGATGTATATACATACATACATACATACATATATATATATATATGCACATTATACACACACACACACACTCGTGAGAGATTAAGTACTATTAAATATCATAAAATGTGTAAGTGTTATATTTCAAGATTTAGAGACAGATATTAAAGAGTGTGTGTGTGTGTGTGTGAGTTGTGTGTATGCGTGTGTATCAATTATAGAACTTTGTGGGCTGTTAGATCAAAACGTAAAATGTATCATTAATTATTTTATCATTACACCACATACATATGTATGAGAATGTATAATTATTTACTCCTGAGAAGATACTGTGTTAATTATTTTTTTCAGACATTTTCAAGCTCGACTATGTAACTCCAAGGAGGTAGTGTTATTAATTCAATAGAAATCAATGATTTTTAGGTTTATCTAATAAAGGAAGCAAAAAATCGTTTCAAAATATTTGTTCGTAAATTCATAATATGAAGCCCGTTGTCTTTTCTTTTTTTTTTTCATCTTTCTTTCTTTCTTTTTTTTTCCTCAAAACAAACGTTTGATAAACGTTCAAAACTTTATCATTCGTCATTGTGATCTTCGATGGATCTTTGAGTTATCTCAAATTTGGCACTTTTCATTTTATGTGCCTAAAAGATGTGCACTTTACCTGAGTAAATCTATCTCTCTTCTTTCTCTATCTCTATCTCTTTCTCCCTCTCTCTATCTCTCTCTCTCTCTCTCTCTCTCTCTCTCTCTCTCTCTCTCTCTCACTCTCACTCTCACTCTCACTCTCTCTTTTTCTCTCTTCTACACAAATGATGCATCTAAATATTTCTTAGAAGCGACCGATGGTGTCATTTCATCTAATACTCTAACATTTTGGACAAGTTAATCTTATCATTATCTCGAGTGGGGGGCGAGGGGGAGGGAAGGCATTCATTTAGGCATGCATACGTATAATCATCACATTGCTTAATCGTTTGACGCATATTTTCGATAAATTCATCAACTATTTACAATGTGTTTAATATAAAATAATAGTCACACATGCTCTTTTTCTTAATTTTGATCTCCTTTAGCAACTTATTTCTAGTTACCTTGCTTTCCTCTAAATACAACAATAACATCATCATCATCATCATCATCATATCATCATCATCATCATCATCATCATAATTTTCATCATTATCATCATCACCATCGTCATCGTGGACCCCTATATATATATGTGTATATGTATATATAGCTCGTTTGCTTTGATATTTGCGATCTCTTTTCTTGAATAAAATAAATTTATCCTCTTCGATTGATCGGAGACGATATTGATAGGAATTATATATGTATATATATATATATATATTTATATTATTATTATTATTTTTTTTTTAAGAGACAGATGATAAATAATACACGAGAGAGGAGGATATACGAATATTATTTTTGTTTTGTCTTTTTTTTTTAGTTTTTTCTTTTTCGAGGTTTTTTTTTTTATATCATTTTTTTTCCTTTCTTTCCTTTTTCTTTCTCTCTCCTCGGAGAATACGAGAGACACGTGTTAGAGAGTAGCTTTTTAAAAAGAGAACAAATATAAGAAGAGAATATACACCGGATGATAATAGTCGAATAAGGCACAGTCTAACCAGGTAGCGGAGCTTCCTCGTAAAAGTCAGGCTCGTCTTCGGTGCTTTCATGTTCCGGTCCTTTGCTATCAAGAGCACGTAATTCAGCAGCTGTAAAGAAGTGGCTCATTTGAGCTCGCAGAGGTATCATCAGTATTAGGAAGAACGGTAGTGCAAGGGCTGCTTTTGTACTCTTCACGATCCACAGTATCGTTAGGCACAATATTTGTATCATTGTGAATATGTGCATTTTATACGTTTGGACACGACGAACGTAATTGGCCGTTCCATGATGTTTAACGGGCATGAAGAAAAGTTTTACGCGGTCGAACAATTGTACGCCATTTGTCGAGGAGATACCCATGTATAGGAAAACCCCGAGAAGGACGGACATAGGTACGCGCCGTAACAATGGTGCCATTAATACGCTAACTCCCATTAAAATAGCAACAAGTAACGCGCTAACACGTTGTTCCTTAACTTCGACAATATGTGGCTTGTCGCCGGGAGCGTGTGTACGTGACATTATGGTAACTGCAGATACATGTGTCAATGAACGTACTGATGCTGCACTGCACCAAGGAGCACCCATTAATCCACAACCGACGTTCATCAGACATACCACAACTATGTCCATGTGGTAACCATTGCCCTTACGTAATTTACGTTCTTTCTTGTCGATGATTAGCCTGTATCGAATAATAATGATAATAATAACGACGACACAACGACAATAATAATTATAATAATAATAATAATAATAATAATAATAATAGTAATTCTTGTTGACACAATTAATTATAATGAGAATGGATAGAAAACAATAAGAGATTCAAGATTCTTACTCGGAGATTTGCGTTTCCATGAAAACGAGGATGTAAACCAAGAGTGCTGGTATGGCGCAAGCAAAAGTAACCCAGACTGGAATAGGTTGAGTCACACCGGCCGGAGAAACGAACCAATCTCTTCCAGCTACGCTTGGACTTAATCCTTCCGGTACCAATAACTTTTCCGTTTTCACTTTAGCCAAATAATCGATAAGGACGAAAACGATAATACTAATGGGTACACCAAAGTCACCGAAAGCTCTTCTTGCGCTACGGCCGAGGTAATGACTGTTACGGAATATTCGTAAGTAATAAGCACCTAGGAACGTGCCTAAGCATAGTATCGTACACATTAATGCTGTGTTTGGTTGATTGATCAAGGTTCCTCCTTCGTCTTGTTTTGGTATGAGCGTTCGCATGTCATCGTAAGGGACGGTGATCTCCGAACCATTCCATGTCTCGTAAATGATTTTTATTTCGGTCACGTTCACCGGTTGGGTTTGATTGCTATCTGGCAAAAAGTTGTATTCCTCGAGTAATGGATTACGTACGAAATAATTGTATAATTTGATAAATGTTTCGACTATGTAAAGAAGAGATATCAATCCTGTGAAGATTTCTTCTGTGAAACGTGTAAACAACCTGACCAATACCGATCCCTCGACACAAGCTATAGTTAAAGCTATTATTCCCATCCAAGCACCGATATACACTCTTACAGTAAGGAACTCCAAGTCATTAGCCTTGCAAAATTTATAGAGACTCTCGTCAAACAGTAGAAGGGGTCCTGTCGTGCCAATGATGACCAATGGTTGAGTGGCAAACAATGCCATCACTATTCCGGTCCATGAACCAGAAACCAAAGTCTCCGAGATTCCAATGATATTTTGTGTCTTGTCGCTCATCAATCCTCCGAATGTTATAGCGGCACAGAGTGCTGCGAAGTACATGAAAATTGCTGCTGCTATACAGGACGAACTTAAGCCGTCGGTAAAGTCGGACAGATAATGAGGATAACGTCTTTTGATGTCGTTGATGATACCTCCAAAGGGACGCCGTGTTCTGCGCAAAGGATCATCGTCCGGTGGTTTCTTCTCTTCTTCGCCAGCGAGAAGAGCTAAAGGAATATATTTCGATGTAAATGTACGAATGAAAAAAAAACGAACGAATTCAAAATGATAGATTCAACAATTTTTTATTAAATTGATTCTTTTTTCTTTTTTTTTTTTGTTAGATCGATTCTACGAAGAAAAAAAGTTTTACCTTTTTTTATTGCTGCCTCACTTTGAACTGGTTTAGTTTTCTCTTCGAGAGCCTTAGCTTTTCTTTTTCTAATAGCTTCGCTTTTTGCTTTCAATTCGTCGAACGGTAACAATGCTTGCCTTTCCCAATCCCCAGGTGGTAAAACGATCGAATCATCGAGGAATTCGTTAATAGCGGAAAGTAATTCTCTTCTTTCGTTTGCTTTGTAAGCAATTTTATGGAAAGAAGTATTTGCCATCAAGGTAGCAATCGATCTACCAATTTCATGATAATCCAAATCCGCATTTCTCGGACCCAACAACGTAAACATAAATCTTACTGGTATCTTTACTTCCGTGATAGCTGGCATAAATACACCTTCGGCCAATCTAACGAAAGCTATCGTTGGCTGATCCAGAAAATCTACGGCTCCTACGAGAACTATCGTTGCCTCTGCACCAGCTGGAATTCTTTTCAAGATGTATTCGTTTTGTCCCTTTTTAAGATCCTCGTTACTGCTTGTAAAAGTCAATTCTTCTTTTATGTCGACCACGGTATGATTGCTGTCCAAAGCCAAGTTCGACGAGACGATTTTAGGTTTTGTGTCGTTTAAATTCTGTGAAATAAAATTACATTTTTTACTTAAAACCATACTTGTTCGTCGTTACTTGTAATAATACACGTATAATATGGTGTCCAAAAAGAACGGGCATAGGTTTTCTG
The DNA here is from genome assembly GCF_905475345.1 of Vespula vulgaris. Lineage (NCBI taxonomy): Eukaryota > Metazoa > Arthropoda > Insecta > Hymenoptera > Vespidae > Vespula > Vespula vulgaris. The sequence goes on along the minus strand of NC_066593.1, from coordinate 1,794,764 downwards.
ATCGGTATACCACACACACAGCTGTTGAGATTGTTATCTGTATTAAAAAATAATAATAATAAAAAAAAAGAGAAGAAAAAAAATGAGACAGAGAAATAGAGAGAGAGAGAGAGAGAGAGAGAGAGAGAGAGAAAAAGAAAAAGATACAAGAGATCAACTATCTACCTATACCTTTTTATATTTTTGCTAGGTATATGTAGGTTTGTATTCTACTATTATTCTCATTTCTAAATCAACTATATATCAGGTAATAGGAAATCCTATGCACCGCTTGCGATAATGACACGGAATAATACATATACGAATTAATGCGAAGAAACGAATAAAGAAATAAAGAAATGATAAGATCCAGAAGATAATAAAAAAAGATATAGATAAGGGTGCAAAAATACCTAATTAAAATGAAGCCAAGGAAAATCGTTGCTAATGACAAATAAATAGTATATTAAATAAAGAGGTCTGAGATCTCAATATAGAAAAAAAAAGAAAGGAGCCCTTTGAATTAAAGAAAAATGTAAAGAGAAAAATTGCTAACTATGAAAGGGTGCTAAAATTGCGTGTCATGGACTTACAGGTCGCATAATTCATAAATCTCGTTAGAACGTTTAATACGCGTACTTATAACGCGTAGATAGAGAAACGGAGGAAGACGTGGTGCATGATCGTTTGACCTTGTAAGTTCATGTTAAAGATGATCTTAAAAAGAATACATTTATATATATAAATATATATGTAACTTGATAATAATAGCTTACTATAGGAGTACATAACAAAGATAGAAAAAAAAAACAAAGAAGAAGAATGTAGCGTATAATAATAAAAAATGTGGAAAGAAAAGAAATTTGCAATTGCATTCAAAAGATTCGGGATACGAATGTTGTTGTTGTTTTACATTTTGGATTACATGGTTTTCAGTGGCTCCTCGTGCAGCCTCTTCTTCCTCCAGCCAGATGGACTGTGGAAATAATATTATGACGTCGATAAATTACTTTCCTGATTTAACAGATACCTCACAATTCCTGCTAATTTACGAGCTATACTATACGATCGGGAGTTTACTATATATATGTATACGTACATATATAAGAACTGAGGGAACTTTCTTTTGAACGTTTCAGAATGAAATATAACAAAGGAAATCTCTTTCACGTCTACCGATTATATAAAATATACCACACACCATGGTATCCGAGAAGCTGTGCTTTTTACTTATAATTGTTCACCTAAAAATATGGCACGATTCGTTGTCAATCATGAACGAACCTGTAAACTGGTGTAACTGGAATAGTTGCGTTTCCCACCGAAACGAAATCCACGATCGTGCTCGTGCACGTGTCTGTGTTTTAAAAGAAGTGCTCTCATGATAACAGGTCTATCCTCTGGAAGAATCAATTCTTCTACCACCATTTGTTCGACCACCCTATAGGCAAGTCCAGGTAGGTCCTTCTCTTCAAGGTCGAGAAGTACCACACCGGTTTCGAGACATCGACGAAGATTGAGCAAAGAATGAAAGCTCAAGGACGCAACATGGGGCCTGCCCCATCTGTCAGCACCTTCCTCAACGTCTTCCTCGTATTTGATCCAACGTGCGGTCTCTCTCCATTCACGTTCCTCACCGACGCCATGAAGTTCGTCCAATTGAACAAATACCTCATGAGGCGAATGATCATACATTTTCTTGAATGCTTCATGAGGTATACCACCTTCCTTTCTTCGTCCAATCTGTACCGTGGAATGAGCAGCCTTGTGGCGTCTCATTCCACGTGGATCGTCGCTCCTGTGAGATTCCAAATCGTCTATATCCAATTCCTGAAGCGTACTCGCTTCCTCGGGCTGTACACTGACTCTCCTGGCAAGGATAGCAGGACCATCTGGAAGACCAGCTCCAGAACGTTTTCTCCATTGTGGATCTTCTTGTAAAGAGTACTTCCTAGATTTGTAATGATGTCTTCTGTAACCAACGAATTATAAGAATATCATTAATTTCTCATTACGGTCGTTATCTTCTCATCGTTGACTCTGTCTTATTCACATTATAATAATAATAATAATTATAATAATTATTATTATTATCGTTATTATATCATCATCATTATTATTATGAAAAAGTAATCTGTATAATCTAATTCTGTTACGATCGTCACGCAGTGTCGTGTACACGTCTTTACAAGGAGGAGGTATGCGAACAAGTGCCAGCACCATTTTGGTACTGACCCTGGCAATGAATTAGTCGTCTACAGTCGTCTTACGTCAGTTGATAGACGAACGACAGGCATGAGATACGAACGTGTCGGAGGAGGTGTCAAAGAATCTTCTTCTTAACAAATCTTCCTTCACTACTTTTTTTGATTTTTCTTTTCAAGAATTATCTAATCTATTGGTTCGTACTTTGTTTTGTATGAAAACGAAGCGATTGAAAATGCGAAGAAAAAGGAAAGGAAAGATAAAAACAGAGGATTACAATAGATCGAACGAGTGACTCCTAAATACCGTTGATTGATTTGTCCGATCCTGAAACGTTCCGGTGTACGTTCACGATTGAAGAACATGTTTGTAGAACAACGTTGGATGTCAGATGAACGATCTCATTTTTTTGTTGTTGCTTTTAAATTACTTTTTGATTAATAGAAAGACCACTTTGGTAGATATTTTCTCTACTGCACTACTACCACGTTGTTCATCCACGACAAAGAAGATTAGACTATCTTCTAGGACAATGAAAGTCGCTCTTCCCAACCAAGTGGATCGGGAATACACGACGAATCTCTGGCTGATCGCCATGGCACCGAGAAACATTCGAGAGTTCCTTTCGAGCCACCACCAACCAAGATGTACATCTCCTCCTGTCGTCTAACTCTTCTTAAGTTGGATGACACGTGCCCGACCCTCGTGACAATGACCAAAGACGATTCATTTTATTGGATTAATTCTGTTTTCTTTGGATTATGAAAGCAGGTTGACGGATATATACAGAAGGGAAAACAAAGAAAATCCAAAAGAAAGAATTTACGATCTAACGATTGTATTATGATTATCCAAGGTATTTGAACGAAGAAAGGAAAAAGAAAATTCTAAAAAAATTTGTGCGATTCAATGAGGAAAAAAAAAAAAATGAAAAAAGAATGAAAGTAAAGCAAACATATGTGACAATTATGATCATCTTCTTCGTTGGCTATCGTTCCTGTTGTTAAACTAGACTTTCAATGTTCTTCCTTGAAAACGTTAATCCAACCGTGAATCATTTTTGTTCTTATCCCAACAAATGCGCACATACATAGACATATATTTATATACACATACATGTATATATATATATATATAGACAGGAAATTCAAGTCCCTCTTGATTCATTTTATTGAACCAAGCTGTTAATACTCGCCAACTTACTTGTGCTCGTGTTTTTGATGTCTTCGACATTTACGATCGTCTTCATGAGCTGTGGAAGATGTTGGTGGAGAAGCTAAGCTTGTTGCCTGATGATTATCATCATCCTGATTCAAATTGTTAGCATCTTCTTCTCGAATCTTTTCGAATTGTACTCTTGGACTACCAAGTGAGGTTGAACCATCGCTGAAACCGGAAGCAGCTCTTTCAGAGATTTGTGCCTCGCTACCACTGCTAATTACATTCTCGGTTTCTTCCGTTGCCTCTTCGTCGACTTCGGGATCGTTAGTCGACGATGGACCATTGTCCAATACGTCGATCTCGTTACCATGTCCACCACTTCTCTCCTCCTCCTCTGGACTAACCTCCGTCGTTGATCCTTCACTATACACATATATACGATAATATATTTTCAAACTTTGCCAAATATTTCTGTCAATCTAATTGGATTTAATAGATGTGTGTTGGCAGTTACGTAGCAGCAGCTTTTTGATGTTGGCTAATAAGTAATATTGAAATTGTTAATATCTATTTGTATTTCTAAATAAGATTTTTTTTTTTTTTATATAATTTATCTTGTCATGTTTTTTTTTCTTTCTTTCTTTCTTTCTTTCTTTTTTTTTTTTTTTAAGTTTATTCCAACGTTCGAGATGCAAATAATGTATACGAGTATTTTTCTTTCTTTCTTGTTTTTCTTTTCTTTTTTCCTTTGTTAATATCTCTTTATTTTTAATACGAACGAAACGAGCATTAGTATTTTTTTAACGAATTGTATTACATCTCGTGATATATTATTTTTATATCATAATAAGTAAAACAAGTACGCATAATTATAACATTATTCTATATATGATATTAAATTCAAAATATTGTAAATTCTTTTCCAACATTAATTATCGACCAACTCAACTTTATGTTATATATCGTTGAAATTTTATTTTTATTTTATATAACAAGTAACTCACGGTGAAAGATGTCGTCTCATAGATCTCGAGTGCAAACTCTTTAATGGCATATGGGGATGTGGATAACTTCTCTTACGATGTTCTGTAAACGCGAAAAACAGACAATTAAATTTCTCTTTTTTTATTTATACACACACACACATATATATATATATATATTTAATAATAGCGTTATGTCGAAAAAAATTTATCATTTTTATCATCGAGCTTAACGAGAATGGTATAAAAAATTAATTGATTTGATCTCACGTTTTAATTTCGTAATTTCATTACATACGATTAAAATCACGGTCTCCATATCGTGGCGGTCCTCGATCACGATCACGATCGGAGCCTGCCGATTCCGTGGGTGAACCAAGCCGGGCTACGTCGAATTTTTCTCCGACGTCCATCGCAAAAACCTTCTCCATCTCCTCGTCGAGCTCTGGAACCGTTTCCGCGCCATGCCCGTCGACCTTTACAACATAATCAATATATATATTTTTTTTTCTTAAAACATTCTCTAACTATTAAAAAAAAAAAAAAAACGATGTCAAAAAAAAAGAAAGATTGCAATTCGTAATTATAAATCAGTCATTTGATCCGTAGAAAGCAGAAATAAAAAGAATAAATAAATAAATAAATAAATGAATGAATAAAAATAGAACGAGAGATAACAAAATAATTCTAATAATCTAAGATCATTCTAATTTCACACGAATGATTTGATTGAAATTTTGGTGAAGTTAAAGAAAAGAGAAGAAAAGAAGAATATGATTCATAAGGATATCGAATAATTTTATTTTCAATTGGTTTAAATTTTCAAGATGTTATCATCGAGTTAATTAATGATAATTTAAAAGAAAGAAAGAAAGGAAAACAAAATTAATGTCAATGGACCGTCACAAAGTGTCGATGGGTGATCATTTTTTACAGAAAAGAAAATAATTCATAGGACTGCTATGTGACCGATTATTATTTCGTATTTTTCTTTTTTTTTTTTCTTTCTTTTTTTGTTCAAACTATTCAAATATCATGAAACAATCTCAACGTAATTAATGATCCTAATTTATTCGCGACTGGCGAATATTTGAATACGTGCAGTTAAATATCGTCTTTGACCGATTTAAATGGTCGACATACACAGTAAGAAGTCCTATGATAAATTCTGTGAAGTAGACAACATTTCAGCTGGGTACAGTTTGGTACGGCATGGTACTGCACGTTATGGAACATGTCGGATAATAACGAGCGTGCTCGTTTAAACTTTATCGTGATTGAAAAAAAGAAAAAATGATAAGGAAAAATAAAAAAGAAAAATTAAAACAAAAAAGAAAAAGAAAAAACTCACAAGAAAAAAATCTAACACATCTTTATACTCCACTTCATTCTCCTTTCATAATAATTGTCGTCGAACATTATCAGATGTATTTAAATTTGAACTATTTTTAGGATATTTTTGTAGTAAATAGATACATATTATTGGAGTACATCTATCTCTACATAAAAGGAATGAAAGAGGAAGAGAAAAAAGAGAGAGAGAGAGAGAGATAACAGTCTATCTTCTATCTTTTTTCTTCAATGATTGTCATTGAATAATTCTAAATATATTTGAACTTGATATATTTTTAGGATACTTTTAGGTATACACTATTTAGGGTATACCTAATTTAGTGTGTGCGTGTGTGTGTGTGTGAGAGAGAGAGAGAGAGAGAGAGAGAGAGAGAGACATAGAAAGAGATAGAGATAGAGTCAGTAGACGCTATCTAATCTACGCAATTCCGCATCAGTCGACAAATATCGATCTCATAAAGCGTGCTATGCTTAGTCGTATGCTTGCCATAACACATAACCCAGTATTAACTTGATGTTAGATGATGAATACGTAATAGCTATCTATTTTGGAGACAGTATGACCATTTCGAATATTAACAGGTAGGTATTTTTATCTTTCAATGTTCAAATACATAGATACGTGTGTGTATGTGTATATACATATATATGAATAGTTATTTAGTCGTATATCTATTATGATCGTCATAGTTAAACAAAAACACACAGTACTATCCGCTTTAACCGACGTCGTATACTCTCGCTTGAAACCAGCTGAAAATAAATCGTGAGAGGGATGCAACTACGATCATCAGAACGAGAGAAGTAATACTTGCTGCGATCGAAGGGGTCAGTTTCAAATCGATGTTCCTCTTTTATATCCTTGCTAACTCCTTCGATTTGCATTCGGTAGTACATCATCATTTCTTCGGTATTATAGGGATCATATAACGTGTATTATTTGCTTTTATATATATGTGTATATATATATCGGAGTACATATATCGGAATAATGCAATTTTTGTTATCATTTATAAATGAATCGTTAGATTGATTTGTCAATTTAATTATTATTACAAAATTAATAAGAAATTATTAATTTCTCGTTAATGATTTAAATAGTCAAGTGAATTATTTTTAATCGTATAATGTCACATAACATATATATATATATATGTGTGTGTGTGTATATTTTATTCTTTTGTATTTTTATTCGTTATTGAAAATTTTTATGAATGCATGTGAAACGTATTGCGATTAAAAGTAGATCAATATTATGAGTCTGATCATTTATAATGGTTCACTAAGATCGCATAAACTAACATTTATGCAATTGCATCTTTTTCGAAGGAAATATAAACGGTGTCGTATGTTTCAGATTTAAATATATCACGATTATTTTGATCTTTGACATATGATCTTTCACGAAATAATTATACATACGTATATATTAGATACACGGTTTACCGTTTGAACGCTTTCCACGAGAACAGAGAAATCACTGAATAATAAAAAAATAAAAATAAAATAAAATAAAATAAAAAAAAAAAGAAAATGGTTTTGTAAACGCATCGTTTTATCGTCGACGATCGCAATCCTTTATTCACGCACGAAGTAGGCAGTGAGAACGATAAGGGGTAACGTTGAGACTGAAACGATGGGTGGGGGTGGGGAAGGGGGTGGGTGGTGGGTGGTGGGTGGTGAAAGAAGAGGGAGTGGGATAGAGGGGGAATTTTATGTCATCGATGTCAGAATACGAACGTTAGTTTATAACGTTGAAAAAGATTTCTAATATATCGGACGAGTTCATTTTTTTACACACACACACACACACACACCACAAATGCAGTCTAAATTCTTTTCCTCCATCTTTCTTTCTTACTACAACGAAAAAAAAAAAAAAAGAGAAAAGAAAAAATGTTCATATTTCTCGTCTTTAATAGACATATAATGGCATTCTATGTGCGTGACTGAAAGCATGCATAATTGCATAGAAGCAGCATTAAAATTCCATTGGCATAACTTTAATAATAATAGTAATAACAATTAAAAAAAAAAAGAAAAAAAAAGAAAAAAAAGATTCGTAAGTAAAACGTCGAATTAATTTTCTAATATGTAAAACACTTTTTTCTTTTTCCCTTGTTCCTTTCCTCCCTCTCTCTCTCTCTCCCTCTCTATAGATGTATATTTAATGGATTTTATACGGAGTGCTTATTAATAGTCATTGATGAAATAACGATTGTTCATAAAAGATAATATTAACGATCGGAAAATGATTGATTATCACTGAAAATGGTAACATTAAAATCTAAAAGATTTTTTTTTTTTCGATGGACCCATCGATGATGCAGCTGCTCTCGCTCACAGCTCCTTTTGGGATTTTGGAATCCCAGGAGAGTGCTGTTCAAATGGTCCCGTTCGAAGAATCGAATCGTGGCTTAAAACTTCGTCGATATGTGCAAATCGATTCAATTCGTATTTGCACAATTTGACATTCGAGTAAAATTCAACTTTGATTTATTCGATACGATATTGTTGTTTTTAATACATATATTCGTTAAGCACTCTTGGATATATCGAATATAACCACAAGGATTGAAACAATTTTTTTTTTTTAAAGAATTTCAAGCCACTCGACGTAGATACGATGAAACAGACGATAACAATATCGTTATTAATAATTATTTAAACACTGATGCGATGAAAAATTAGAACCGCACGATTGAACGTCCACGTAGAGAGAACAGAGAAAATATTTTTATTGATAATTGTCAAGCACTTTTGTTTAGAAATGAAAAACACACGATTTGAGATCGTCGTAGTCGCCGTGATGAATTACGTACGAGACACTCGAGAGGGATGATAAAAAATATTACCGATTACTATTGACAAATATCATTGATAATAGATAATAATCGATAATAACCATTGAGAAATTAGAAACACAAGACTTTTGGACCAGTCGTATCGAAAAAGAGGTAGATTTTTTGAGGAAACAAAGAAAAAAGAAAACAAAGAAAAACATCCAAAAAAAAAGAAAAGAAAAGATTCCACGAAGATAAAAAGAAAAGAAAAAGGGGGATGAGAGTGAAAGCGGAGGTGAAGATGGGGGTGAGTTGTTGGAGAGGAAAAGGAACGACGAAACTGATAAAGCTAACATAAGCGAAAATGGTTATGGACGATCACCTGGTGAGTCGTCGTACGTAGAGATCGTCGTAACCAGCGGAGTACCTTGCCCCGTGCTCTTTGCAGAAACGATTTCCCGGAGGAACCAGCACCGGCCTCGGGCATGGCATCCCGGGCCGAAATGACACCCGGCCGCTGCTTCCTACGCGGTCGAGCTCGAGGATACGAACTGAGGGTGGGAAAGTTCTGGCTCGAAGAGGAGAGGAATATATAAAAGAGAGAGGGTTGTCGAGTTTAAGGGATGATGGTGGGGATGAAAGCATGTCCCACTGCGCGTAACCACACCTATATGTACGTATATACGTATATATGGTATATACGTGGAATAAGAATAGGGTGGTAATATGTAGTAGAAGGAAAAGCAACTCCCCGTGCACAATTTCCCTTGTGATGTTCGATATGGGAGAGGAATGAGAGGGATGAAGAGGGTGGTAATGGGGTAGTGGTAGTAGTGATGGTGGTGTTGGTGGTGGTAGTAAAAGTAGTGGGGATTGCTCGTGGCTCTGCTGATCGCGCCGGCGATCCTGTGCTGGTACTGGTGGTGGATGGTAGAAGGGATAGGATGCAGAAGTAGCCGTCTGGGTCGATATCAAGCACTATGTTGGACTCGACGGAGCTCGACGAAACGGCTATATCGTTGTATATCTTAGGACTCGTTCCTATTTGATTTCCTTTTTCTTTTATTATTCATTAATTTAGAACGAAGAATAGAAAGATTCGAAAAGAGACTGAGATTGGAGTATAATATAGGTCGATTGAGATTTTTAGAGGATGGGTATCAGGGATCAGTCTGATTCGCATTTGGTATCTCCTTTGGCGCAGGACTGATCGTGCCAGTCGATCGGTCGAGCCAGAAAGGTGCAACAAGTGTCCGTCGGCCGTGAAATCTGGTACTCGAGATTGTGCGGAGGTAAATCGTAAAGATAGAGAGAGAGAGAGAGAGAGAGAGAGAGAGAGAGAGAGGAGGGGGAGCGTAGATGGTAGAAAGAGAAGTGGGGTTGAAAATGGGTTGGTAGTCGACTGGTAGGGTGGTCTTTCTCTCCTCCTGTATATCGTTCGAAGAATATACACTCCGGTAGCTCAGCTGATAGTGGTGTGCAGCTGGCGAGAGAAGAGAGCAGACGTGAACCAGGCCAGGACTACCCTGGCTAGGCCTAGGTCATAGCACGGTCGTATCGACCAGCTTCTACTATACACCGGGAAGTCACCACCACCACCACCACCACCACCACCACCATCACCACCACCACCACCACTAACACCACCACCACCACCATCACCACCACCACCACCAACCAGCACCACCAGCATTTCCACCACTACTCTCTTAACTCTTTCGTCATAGAGATGGCGTTGCGTTTAGCTTGAAAGTGGGGTGGAGTGAGGTGATAGGAGGGGAGTATTGTTACCAGGGTGGGGGACAAACGTGCGAGGGATAAGGACGGAGAGAAAGAGGGAGAGACAAACTGGCTCCGGCATCGACCGAGTTCACCAGTGTGCTCACTCGACTCTCTCCACGTATATACGATCTACGTGTACTGTTGTATTCCCTACTTCCTGCTCCGACGACCTTGAACCTGAACCACAGCCTCCCCAGTTTATGCTCCGCCTATTGACCTTTCCCTCGAAACGTCCCAAGAAAATCGATAAACCGTTTGATACTTTCGCCGGTCTCTTCTCTCACGGAATGTCTCATCATCTTTTTCCGATTATATTTTTTCCTTCCTATTTCCTATTTCCTATCTTATTTCCTATTTATAAACGTTCATCGTGAAACGTACTAATCGTGTTAATTTTATTATTGGTAAATAGAGAAAGAGAGAGAGATAGAGATAGTAATATATAATATTGCTTGATGAATCGCAACTATTATATATGCATATATATATATATATATATATATATGTATATATAAATATACGTATGTATGTATGTATCTATGATAAGTAATCTCGATTTGAAGGTATTTATATTGACATCAGTAGGAATCAATTAGAATCCAATTAGACCAGTTAAGCTTACGTCACGTTTGATTTCTAAATATGCAAGTATACACGGGATATACATGCATATATATGTGATATCACTCAAGTCAATCTATAAATATAAATTTAGATGATCACGAAATTGATTCAACGCAACCGAAAAAGGAATTAATCGTCCAACAGACGTTACGTCTATCTATTAACAATAGGATTAATTTCGGTTGAACGAATTGAAAAGTATTTGAGAGATTTTGTTGTCGATAAACAAGTCGGAAACAATAGGATCAAATCAACGGGAAGATCGAATCGTTAATCCGATTTCATTTTCGTATATGATGTATATGAACTATCTTTCGGGTTTAGAAAAACAATTAACTCGTAATTATTTCTTGTAATGATAATATTTTTATTTCTTTTCTCCTCCTTTTTTCTCCTTCTTTCTTTTTTGGTATTTCTTTTCTTTTACTTTTTCTTTTAGTCTCATGAGAGAACCATTCGGACTTCAACGACTCTCTTAACGCAATAAAACTCTTGACCCGAGACCAATGAGGTGAAAGAAAAAAAAAAGAAAAGAAAAAAGGGGAAAAAGAAAAGAAAAGAAAAGAAGAAAAAATAACATCTTCCGACGATCAGACTATTCATTTGCTAAATAAGATTTTCTATTTTTTGATAAGTAAGTAATCATCGAATCTAAATATATAACAAGTAGTTTCTCTCTTTTTCTCTACTATATATGCTTGGTAAGCCAAAAATTTTCGGATGATTTTTTTAAATATCAACATACACTTTATCGAGACTTTTTGTTTTTTAAACCTGGTATAGACATTTTATTATATTTGTACGATTTGGGGGAAAAAATAAATAAATAAATAAATAAATAAATAAATAAAAACATAAAAAAGAAAGAAAAATTAGTTTACAAAGTTTCGGAAAAGAGCAATCAATTTTTGATATCGTTTAAGTACGTCTAAAATCCGCCCACCTCCCTGTAACTAAGAAAACATAAATTTCTAAAAGGTAGGCGTTTACCTTCTTCTTTTTTCCCTTTCTATGTTAGAAACTAAATAAAACGAGAAGCTTTAGGAATGGGGAGAAATTAAAGGGATGCTTCGTGCCATAGACATGAAAGATAGATAAATAGATAGATAGATGGTCGGGGTGGTGGTAGGTTGAGAGATGAGAAACGATCGATAGGAGAATAGAATCTTGCCTTTTAACGATAATAAGATGACCTTTCGATAATACAAAGAAGAAGAAGAAAAAAGAAAAAAATCTATAATAGATAAAATCTAATATATATTTAAAGAACACAGAGAACATCCTCCCTTCACATAGGTCAACGCATAAATTTTTTTTATAATATATATATATTTTTTTTATCACGTAATCGTCTAATAATAATATCGTTAAAAAATAATTATATATATATATAATTAATGATAATTACCCTCAAATTTGTAAATATTGACATAGGTTTTAGCAATGGTAGCTTCTGGCAAGCACACGGACAACAACATATTCCCATTTAAAGATATCCTTTTCTTCTTTATTTTATTTTTCTTCTAACTTTTAAATCAAGCACTATCATTACTATTATACTACTAGAAGTTTTGCTCGTTCCTTGTTCACAAGCGATCTAGCTTTATGACACTGCACCAACGATTGGCACCGTTCATTTAATCGAATTTACGGCTTCCCACCTTGCGTAAGTATCTCTCTCCTCCTATACGATACGTTCAAGTACAAGTGCGAGGTAGAGCCTCTTAAGATTTTAAACATCATCATCATCATCATCATCATCATCATCATCATTATCATTATCATACTGCTATTTAACATAGTCTAACTGTTTATCCTTATTTTTCTTTCAATCGTGTTTAGAGCAGTCTCAAAAATATTATTTATTTTGTTTATTAATCTATCAAACGTTTCAATATTTCATCGTGGCAAAATTAAGATTATTTCTTCCTTTTTCTTTCTTTTTTTTTTCAATTCGAATTTCTTCGTTTGATTTATTAATCTTTTTTTGTTCTTCTTTTCTCTCTCTTTCTCTTTTTCTCTGTTCTTTCTTTTTTTTTAAAGATTCGAAAATTTCGTAAATTTTGTATTATTCTTTCAAAGAGAAAATCGTAATACTTTTACAAGTTCGATGAACTCCTATCGGACAACATCATACCAATTGCTACTACTAGTTCCAGCAGGCGCGAAAGGCACTTATGAATATCGATCCTTGTGAATGGAATTGTGCCAAGAACTAGGGAAGTCGGAAAAAGATTTACGAGAAAGTTTCGTGACGAGATGGACTTCGATTTTTCTGGGGATGGAAGAGAAGGGGAGGAAGAGGAGGAGGAGGAGGAAGAGGAAGGAACCAAGAGAAATATGGAATAACGATGAATGATTACGATTATGATGATAGCATTCAAAAAAAGAAAAAAAAAGAAAGAAAGAAAGAAAGAAAACTTCGATCGACTCGATAAATGTGGATATGAAATAGATATGTTTTTTCACTATGATTTCTAAAAGATAAAAGCAACGTTAATAAATCAAACCCGATCAATCTATCACTCGTACATTTGTCAATTTTAATAAATAAAATAAAAATGTTAACAATAACAAAAAATAAAATAGAGATTTACGAGTCGACTAGATATTTGTAGAATAATATAAATTGAAAAATTATTATTACTATATATTCGTAGTATTCTAAAATATTCGAAGCTTGTTGTTATTCTAATAACAAAGAAAAAAATAAATAATATAAATAAATTTCTAACATATAACGATAGATGTATAATAAAATGTTGATATCAATTAATAATCATTTAACTTAATAATTTTATCATGTGAATCTAAAGCTATACATACATATATCATATATATATATATGAATAAATAAAATAAAAGAGAGAGAGAGAGAGAGAGAAGAAAAAAAGAAAGAAAAAAAAAGAATATTATAAATTAAAACAAGAAAGAGAGAAAACCACGTTAAATATCAAATCGACCCTATTAAATATTTTTTTTATGATAACTAAATATATCATTTTTTTTATTATTTCAAATTAGAGATCGACACATAACAAGCAAGCAAGCAAGCAAGCAAGCAAGTAAGCAAGCAAGCAAGCAAGCAAGCAAGCAACCAGCCAACCAACCAACCAACCAAACAACCTAGCAAGCAACCAAGCAAGCAAGCAATTTAATCGTATTGTTTACCCTATTAATAGAAGGACTCTGAGGATAATCCGTCGTCGTTCTATGACACGCGACGAAAATCATTTGCGCGCTCTGACATGAATTCGAAAAGCGGGACGACCTCGAGTGGACTGATTGGCCTGATTGTCGATGGCCGTAGGTCAATAACCATTTAACATCGAACGCTCGAAGCTCCGAGGATTGCACGACGACACCTATAGATATAGATGGAGAGAGAGAGAGAGAGAGAAAGAGAGAGAGAGAGAGAAAGAGAGAGAGAGAGAGAGAAGTGACACGTTTGACGTTTCAAACGAAAGTCTCTTGGAATATCATTAAACTCGTCGATGGATGATCATGCTTTGAAATATTTCCTCTATCTCTCTCTCTCTCTCTCTTTTTTTCTTTCTCTTATTCAAAGTAAATCGTTCGATTCTCGTGTTTCGATCGAGCAAAAACGATCGATGGATCGATCTCTCTTATTGCTCTCTCTTTCTTCCTTGATATGGTTATTGAATGATTGTTATTAAATCCTTCAGAGAATGATGCATCTAGTTGATGATGAAAAAGCATTGAAGAAACATCTTTGAGAATGAGATTAATATTGATACGATATATGTTCCGCATAGTTTTGTTATCCATTTTTCTTTCTTTTCTTTTCTTTTTTTAAAGATGTTCACTGCGAAAAAATTTGTATGATTCAAAAGACATTGCAGAGTTTTTGGTAAATTTAATTAAAATGTATAGATTAAGATGTTCATGTATAATCTTGCTTTATATATGTATATATATATATTTTTCTTTTTTCTTTCTTCTTTTTTTAGAAGTACTACTCGTTTGTGTAAAAATTTGCTTGAATGAATATATTTTTTTCTCGATCGAGTACAAATGATTTTTTTTTTTTTTAAATATTCAACGGAGAAATTTGTTGAACGTAAAAAATGGCTTGTCGATCGATTATTTGTCGAGTAATTAAAGAGACATGACAACAAGTTGTTGACAATGAAATTAATATGAATATAATTTCGTTATCTTTCTTGTCAAATATTTAATAAGAAAAAAATTTCTTCCTTCTTTTTTTTTCTATTCTTTCGAAAAAGATATCTTCAACAGATCGATTTATTTTCCAACTTAAAGGATGACTCTTCTATTTCGATCGAACGAGAATGTTCGATGTCTCTTGGTGACTTATTGAATGATTATTATTCAATCGAATGGGATTCTGAATCTTCGAGATGCATTTGAATGACGAAAGCATTGCAACCTTGTTGACAATAAGATTAGAACGTGTATGATATAATGTATTTCTGCACAGGCGAAGAAATTTTTCTTATAAAAATTAAAAGTATATCATTCGATCAATTATTTGCAATAATATAGTTGTCTCATTATCAATAATTATGAGATTAATACGATTATAATATGTTCTGGGAAATATTTCTTTTAATTTCCATTTTTGTTTCTCGAATATCGAGTATAAACAAATTTATTATAAAAATGAAAAAAAAAAAAAAAAGATATTATTCGATCGATTATATTCAATAATGTTATTGTATAATAATCGTCAATAGTGAAATTAATAAAGATTATATATCCTTCTTCGTAAATTCGTTGCTTTTATATCAAACGTGAAATACAAAGAAAATGAATTACAAAAGTGAAAGAAATATTATTCGATCGATTAATTTCAATAATTTGATGGTCTCATAATTGAATATTACGAAATTTAATATTGTTATGTACTCTTCATAATTTTCTTTTTTATATATATCAAATATTGATATTATCAAATATTGAATATGAACAGATTTGTTATAAAAACGAACGAAAATATCATTCGATCGATTATGTTTAATCGTTCATGCGTTTCTAATTGAAATTTTTTTACGGATGAAAGAATTCGTCTTCTTCTTCGTCGTTGTCGTCACTAAAAAATTTTGTCGAGGCCTCGTAAAATTCTCATCAAACTAAAAATAACTATAGTTGTAGGTGCTATATCGTTTATATTATGTATCTACGTATGTACGTATATACGTATCTATATATATATATATATATACATACATACATACACGTATTTATGTATGTACATATCTATCTATTATATATACATGCGTGGTGTATGTATGTATCTATATATACATATGTATATAAAGATAGAGTGTCGGTTTCAGTCTGCTCGGCACAGTTTAATCGTTGAAAGAGACACGAAACCTAATAATCTTGTAGTAGTAGCACGTAACACAGTCGATTTGATAACAAGCACCCGTTATATCTTTTACATACGTTGATCCAACCAACGAACACGAAAACCGTAGCAAACGAGAAGCGTCTGAACATACCTATTAAGTCATTCTTCTGCACGCCGCGAATTGATCCATGCTTGGGATCACTTATGTGAATCATTTGTGAACGATTTCGAACGCTATATACTTACTTCTATTTTTATCATTATTCGTTTTGGAAAAATAATTACAATTTCTATTTATATTACCTTATTATTTCAATACAAAGATATTTTTGTATCGATAGATCGATTTCGTCGATCGATGATTGTTAGAAAATTCTTTTTTATCCAAAATCTTGACTATCTCTAAATTTAAATATCTCTACATTTCTATTCATATGATTTTCTTTCCTTTTCTTTTCTTTCTTATTTATTTATTTATTTATTTCTGTTTTTTCTTTTTTTTTTTTTTGTTAGAGATTTTAATTCTTGATTATATTATAAAAACTTTTATCACAAAGTTAAAATCAATTTCATATACATATGTATGTACATACATACATACATATATATATATATATGTTATATCTTGATATATAATTTAATTTTTGTTACATACATTTTGTCGATAATTTTTTTTCTTCTTGCTTGGTTAATTGTCGTCATTAAAAAAAAAAAATTGTTATCAAATCTCGTATTAATTTTGGAATATGTAACATAAGAAATGTAATCTTACCGATGGTCTTTTTCCAAAGCCCAAGAAGGAGAGTTTCCTTCTAGAACCTTCCGGATGCTCCATTCTTCACCGGTCGCGATAATTGGCCCAGTTCAGATTAGGGACTCGACTTTTTCCTGGGTGCCCGGCCGATCCTAAGTCGGGACGGCGATGTCCACATGTGGAGGAGTCGCTGTGATGGCAGCTCCGTTCTGCTGGCTGCTACGACAGATGTTTTATGTTAATTATGTTAATTAACCAACCGATCGAATAATGCGTTTTATATGTATACATATACACTCATATATATTTATATACGTGTGCGTATACACATATGTGCGTGGCGTACGTATATATGTATACATGATGCTTGAACGTGTATCTACGAATTAACAATCTCACAAACATTTCCAAATATCAAATTTAAAATCGAGTATATTTGTACTCGATTAAAAAGTTATTTCCCCTTATAGAGAGAGAAAAAAAAAACAGATATATTCAGCTACCAAAGCTTATCAATAAATCAATGTGAAAAATTTTGTCACGGGAGAGATAATTTCAGTTTTAATAATTTATTTTTTATTTTTTATAATTTTTTTTTTTTTAATACTCTTTTTTTTCTTCTTCGAAAAGTCATTTACCCGATAGGGTAAAATTCCACGAAGAGGGAACACGCATACGCCGACGTAACTTTTAATAAATCATGATCCAAATTTTTTTTCCGCAGAGATAGAGATAGAGAATGTTTTAATTAATTATCAAATTTATTTGTTTCTTTTTCTTTTTTTTTTTTTTTTTTTTATTTTTTCTCTGTTTGCTTTCCTCGTGATGTCATTCGTCTAATAGATGAAATTTTGTGGTTTTATAGTTTTAGGATTTCATTTTTAATTGTTTTTCTTTTTTTTTCCCCTTTAAGTTTTAAACGATTTGAAAAATGTCGACAGTTTAATAGATACTAGTATTTCGGTGAAAAATGATTTTCTCCGACGGAATTATAAGATGATCGCTTGGATGTTTAAACGGAAGATAACATTGATGAAAAATAGAGAAATACGAAGAAATAGATCGTTTCGAACGAACATCTTGTTTCTAAGAAGTATCCGCGTCATGTGAGAACGATCTTAGAACAAAGACGATGAATAAGTTTCTATTTCCATCGATCATCGTTTAGATAATATTGATTATTTTTAAATCATCTTTACTAGTTAGGATAAAAACGAAACAGAAAAAAGGAACACTTTGCTACGGATTTATATAAAAATATCCAATCGTTTAAAATTATTTTTTTTTTTTACAAGAAAATTATTCTGTTTTAAATTGTTTCTAATAAAATAAAAAAAAAATAATAAAAATAAAAATAAAAAAATCTACAAGGAAGATTTTATCGATAGAGATGATTGAATGCATTTAAATGCATTCAAATCCGAAGCAGGCATTAATATAATATTAACAATATATATATATGTATGTATGTATTGTCATCACGGTCAATAACGCTCGTCACAAGGCCCTCTCATCGATCGTTTTAATTTATTATTCGCCGACAATAAGCCGATCAAGAAACCCAACGACCTCAACGATAAATCTAATGTCTCTTTTACATTCGAGAAGAGAAAAACTCGGTATGTAATTTCTGTCGTTTTTATTTTATTGTTTCTTCCATGAAACGATTTTTCAATCGATAAAAGATTAATCGAATTTGTCGAGATTCAAATACTTGGAATTTTACCGCCTAACGTCGGCCATGAAATACCGCGAGATTTAAATTTATACCTATGTCGGCATATTCGATATATAAAAAGAACAATGCATTTAATTTTTATTAAACGACGAAATATTTTTTTTTCATCCTGTTCAAACATTCTATTTTCTCCATAGACAATTTTATTTTTTGCTTCTAATTAAAGAAAAAAAAAAAAGTAGTATTAAGATCAGACAAAATCCCGTGAAATTTTTATTCGTCGTCGAATTGTTCAAAGTAGAAAGAATAATATATTTATTATTAGTGCTCGTAGTAATGAAACATATCTTCGCAATTTGAAAATAACATTTTCGATTTCAATTATTTATGTACTATATCTTTTCTAATTTAAAGAAGAGAAAGAAGAATAAAATGAAAGAAATTCTCAGTATGACCGATGTTAAAGTTCTCGTAACCAATATTATAGTATCTTAGATTGCACGCTGGGATTTCATTGAGAATACCTTAATTCAAACATTTTATCCGACTTGTACCTATTACGTATAGCAAGCATATATATCCGTCTACGATCTTTACATAAAACCTCATCTTCTTCGATTCTTCGATACGAAACATTTCTCGATTAAGAAATATAACGTAGAAATAATGGAAAAACGATTTATCAAAGAGATCTCTCGTGGATCCTTTACGAAGAACTTTTACCACCTACCTTTTACTCCATTTCTTTTTCTCAGGATGGTTATTGTTTCTGTCTACGTGCCATTAACACTAAACGAAAACTGAGTGATACAACAACCAACAATAACAACAACAATAACAACAACAACAATAAAAACAATAATATCTATTACACTCTAACTCTAACCTATTCGTCAGGATAAAGATTTACGAGTTTCGTAAATCGAATAAAATCGAGAAAGAGAGATAAATGGATGGATGGATGGATGGATGGATGGATAGAAAGAATCGAGAAAATAGCTTCGCAACTTTAACACTAATACTTTTACAACACAATCATAATAATAATCTCACATATCCGATTGAACGATATTAATCACCGTAAATAACGCACATACACAGTTTACACTAATAACTATTTCGAAATTGATATTTCAAATATTATAATATATATAACATGGCATAATAACTACTACCTTTTCACAATCCACATGAAACAAGCATTCTTCTTGCACAAAATTTTGAAGAAAAATAAAAAAGGGGAGAGGGAGGGAAGAGGGGAGAGAGAGAGAGAGAGAGAGAGAGAGAGAAATAGAGAAAGAGAAAAAGAGAGAGAAAGAGAAAGTGAGAAAGAAATAGACAAATAGATAAATTGAAGATAAAGAAAAAGAGAAAGAGAAAGAAAGAATATATATATATATGCATATATATACACACACACATATATATAATATAAAGATAGAAAAATTGGAGAACGGCAGAACACACCTTGATGAAATAAGCCCCGGGCACTTCTTAACATACCAATATATAGGGCGTTCGAAAGGCAACAGTAGATACTGTCTTCTAAGAAACAATACCATATTAAAGGTATACCTCACACAGTGAGTCCTTGTCAAAAGAATACAATTGTTAATAGGTATACGAAGACGATATTATTGTTGTTAGATCCTTACGTTTCTGCATCTAACTATTCGATGTGTATGCTACTTAAAGTAGTATACTACATTACTACCACTACCACTGTTACCACTGTTACCACTACCACTACCAATACTGTCACTACTACTGTTACTAACTACTACATCCGTACTGATGTCTAGCAAACAGTTGGTTCGTTACCGCCATTGCTATGCAGTAAACAGACATCTCCAAGCTATCACCACCACCACCATCATCATCATCATCATCATCATCATCATCATCATGATTATCATCATCATAATCATCATCATCATCGTCATAACGAAAAGATCTGTTCCTACTGCTATAAGAACCAGCCGGCGCCGGTTTTCCTTGTCTCTTTAAAAAAGCAACTTTGTTCCCTTTGTGAATCCACCAGCTGTCACGAGTTGTTACGTCTTCTTCTTTTTCTTTCTCTTGTGTATGTATGTATGTATGTATATGTACCTGTATGACTGTTATCATCGTCATTATTATCATATATCTCCTATTGGTTTCTCTTCTTCTTATCTATTTTTATTCTCTTTCAAAATTGCTTAGGTTATAGCTAAAAACATATGTTTAAAAGAAGAAGAAGAAGGAGAAGAAGAAAAAAGAAAAGAGAGAATGAAGAAGAAGAAAACAAAAAAGAACACAGGAACATAAAACACACACACACACACACACGAATGGCTAACTATTTTCAAACTTGTTTCTACTCAATTATACCTGTTAAAAATCTCTGGAAAGGATCTGTTTTTCTTCTTGAAATTCTTATCGTATGTATGTACGTATATACGTACGTACGTGTGTGTTTGTATTTGTGTACATGTATGTAAGTCGAACGATAAGTATTCTATTACCACCACTACACTACTACATTACTATTACTATTATTGCTATTGCTACTACACCAGTACTATTCTAAGAGTCACTTCG
This sequence comes from Vespula vulgaris, assembly GCF_905475345.1. Lineage (NCBI taxonomy): Eukaryota > Metazoa > Arthropoda > Insecta > Hymenoptera > Vespidae > Vespula > Vespula vulgaris. The sequence goes on along the minus strand of NC_066593.1, from coordinate 1,773,544 downwards.
AGCAATCCAACGAGTCTTAACTGTTTGTCAACAGCCATTAGAACAATGATTTATACGATAACTCTATACACATAGGACACAAGTCTGTTCCTATTTTCCCTCTTCTTTCCTCTCTCTATCCCCCATCTCCCACATTCATTCCCCTTTTCCCTCATACACTTTATATCCTTTGTCTTGTCGAACCGTAACCGTAAACGATAATACTCTGGAGAAACGTAAAACATGCTAGACTTTTGATAACGTATTGCTAGATCGTTCTTTTCTCAAGATGATAATCGATACGAAAGTCGAACAACGAAACCTATGATAAATGCGTTATGATAAATACGTACGAACAAAATTGGTTTAATTGAAAAATTAATAAACAAATAAAGAATGACCATGTAAATTTGTAAACTTGCGAAAATTGATTTTGACGAAAAATAATTATCTTCGAAATCGTCGAATGATAATTTTCCTTTGGTAGATCTTTTTCTTTTTCTTTTTTGGATTAAATAATTTTGTTACCCGAGTTACCGAGCTAAAAAATAAACAATAAAAAAGAAAAAGAGAGAAGTGTGTGTATGTGTGAAAGAGAGTGAGCAAGTGAGGACATTAAAAATATAAGCGTTGCCTGGAGCTAAGAACATTACATACACCGATATATACCTACTACATATTATACGAACGACTTGTGCAAAATAACTCAAAGGACGTCTGATTTATGAAAGCAGGTCGAAAACCTCGAAGAACGTGGTCCTCACGCTTGCATAACCTTGTTCCAGAAAAGAGACAGGAGAAACCAAGGAACACGCGTGCTCCTTTCTCTCAACTCGCGTCGTCGAATCATTTGTTTCATCGATTTGCCACGAAGAAATTCTCGGAAGATCCTGTTTTAACGCGAACGAAAAAGTTTTAATGTCCAATGTACATATGGTGTGTATTTATCTACATATTTTCTATATACGTATGTCACGATATAGATTTATTTTTAGAAGGGGAAGAAAAAAAAAAGAAAAGAAAAGAATATTCGTCGAATTAAGAGCGTGGTTCCTGATTCGTATAATCATAGTGTTTTTTTTTTCTTTTTTTCTTTCTTTCTTTTTCTTTTTTTTTTTTTGTCAAGTACAATCATCAATCATTTTAAAATGATAATTATAGACTATGAAGAAATATTTTGCGCCGATTCATACTTGTTTTGGCAAGCTTCTATATGGCGTCTCTTTTAATATCGTTATAATTATAATTAATATAGCCGCACCTTTTTATGAATGTGAGTGTGTGTGTGTAAAAAGTTAAAATAGAAATTAAAAAATGCACTGCAATACTCTAACTTTTCGAACGGGTTTGATAAAACATTCAGAACGTGATACGTAATATATGACGACTCAATGTTAATCATTATAACAATTGAAAAAAAAAAAATTGTATAACGAAGAAACTTTTGACTCAATCGTCTACGTATTAAAATATCACGATCTTTTATAATATTATTATAATAGATATGACCATATTTTGTATGAGAATCTTACAAAAGAAAACAAATAAATAAAAATAAAAAAATAAAAAAAAAATAAAAAAAGAATGCAGAAGTATCTCCACTGGAAAAAACATCCGATGATAAATATTCCGATTATAAATATAATCGTTATATATGTATAATTATTAATCATGAAAAAAAAAAAATAAAAATTAAATAACGAAGTAACTTTGAATAGTTCTGTACAACTATTCAGATATATCACACGTGTATCTTACAATATTATTACAATTAATATATAGTTGAATCTCTTCATGACCGTCACATAAAAAAAAAGAAAGAAAATAAGAATAGAGGAGAAAAAAGAAAAAGAAAAAGAAAAACAAACTAGTGCAGAAATTAGCCCTAGTTTCAACTGCTTATGATAATACAATACCATAGTATACAATAGAGAACAACACGTAATACGTAAGTGTTCACAGAACAAGCTTCGTACAATGAAGTTTTGAAATTGTAATCAAGCGAGTAATTAAAGCGTTTAAAGAGGCAACGCCGACGAATGAACAAACAAACAATTTTGTGGTGTTACGCAAAAGAAACTTTGAAATGAATCGAAGTCACGAGCCAAAGTAAAAGGACGTGTAAATAATAAGGAAAAAAGTTGCGTAATAAATTGTACCCCTTCTTCTTCTTCTTCTTCTTCATTGTCGTCGTCATCGTCGTCGTCATCGTCATCGTCATCGTCGTTGTCGTTTTCGTAGTAGTCGTAGTAGCAACCGTAGTAGTGTAGTAGTTAGTCATCGAACTTTGTGTGTTCATCATTGTTGATATTGCAAAAGAAAAAAAAAAAAAGGAAAAGATAAAAAAAATAATAAACGCGGCGAAGATCCGCCGATTATAATTATTTTCTATATCGTGGCAATTCGACACGTCGAGTTTAATTGGCGCAATTAACGCAGCCAAGACCGATTATCGGCGTCTTTAAAGTCTGATCTACGTGAGAAAAGGTTAGCTTTGTGTTTTTTTTTCAACCCTTTCATTTCATCCTAAAGTAACTATTAGTCAGAGAAACTTGTGTATAAGGCAGAAGTGATTGATTGATAAATGGATATATTTCTTTTTCTTTTGTTATTTAGAAAATTACTTATCGGTTTGAATTTTACGAATCTAATTTCTGTATGTGAAATTGCGTTCTTCTAATATTTGTTATATATCGTAATGTATATCTATATTCAATATATTATAAATAATTTTTTTTATAAATAATTTATATATATATATATATATATATATATAAATTTGTATGAGAATGAAGAATTTAATCTATAAAATATTCCTTAATATTTTACAAAATTATTATTAACAAATTATCGATAGATCGAAGAATTTCAGAATCTCAATGTGTGTGTGTGTGTGTGTGTTTATATATAATTTGATTTATACGATATCTAAGCGTATTCGATCAAGGTTTGCTAATCTAACAATAAACTTTATCTCAATGAGAACAGACGTGAGATATGATTAGTTTTGATAGCACAATTTTTTTTTATCCCTTTTTTTTCTATTTCTCTCTCTCTCTCTCTCTCTCTCTCTCTCTCTCTTTCCTTTTTTGCTTTTCTATTTCTTTTTTTCATTTTTTCTAACTAACGAACGAAGGACGATAAAAAAAGTTTCACATTTCCATATCACCAGTTCCTTTCTTTTCATCGTTTTCAACATAACATAAGTACTTGTTGAACATAAAGTACTATATATATATATATATATATATATATATATATATATATATATATATACACACGTAAGTATTTGCCTTCTCCTTTTTCTTTTTTTCTTACGTAGCAATTTACAAGTAGATACATATGTACGTATGCTTGAACAATAAATACCAATGTGCCGATTATAACGAAGTTTCTCACGTAACAACCTTTTCGCGCGTTTCACACGAACATGAGCAAGTACAATGACACGACAGGAGTCTATACACGTTATATAGCCTACCTATATATATATATATATATAATATATATAATATATATCAACTATATAATGTGTGTATGTATGTGTGTGCATTATACCGTGGGTCACGGCTAATCGCTAGCGAACGCGATGGCGTCAGTCATTGAACAATACTGTGTTAAAGTCGACAATGCTAAGGCTACTATCGATCTTTTCTTTCATCGAATAAACTAACCGTCTCACCTGTCCTCATACTCCAAGTATCCTATTTAAATACGGAACTTTTTTTTTCCTTACGTTCTTTATTTTCTTTTTCCTTTTTTTTCTTTTTTTTTTTTTTTTATATATTTTTCATTCCTCATACATCATTTATTCATTATCGATATCACTTGTTCGAGAAGTAATTTTCACAAGAAAATTATTCGTTCCAATAACTCGACATGATATACAATATTAATTGTGTAAAGTGTTTTCATGGAAAATTCTACGTCTATTAATCTTTTAATTAATTAATTAACGATTTAATTAATTTATAAAAGTACCGATCGTTATTATTTGGAATATTTGTATTGTATAGTTCATTGCATTCTTTACAGGTCATACGATCTTCATATGCATATATATATATATATATATATATATATATATATATATATAATCGTCATTCTTAACAGAATTGTAATGTTTATTATCATATTCATATAATTATCGTCAGAGTTGTGTAATTCGACGTGGAATAATTTTGTCGTCGAGTCTCGCTCGTCACGGAGAAAAATTCTTGAGTTGATTGACGCCCGACAGAGAGAGAGAGAGAGAGAGAGAGAAAAAAGAAAGAAAAAGAAAAAAAAAATAACAGAAAAGAAAAAAGTGGAATTACTGAAATACAAAAGAATACTTAAAAAAAAAAAAAAAGAAAAGAAAAAAAAAACAGAAAAAAAAGAAGAAAAAAGAATCATAAAATAAAAATGGCAATAATAAAAATGTTAAAAAGTTTTTTAAAGAGCGCGATAATAAAGTTAAGAAAAAAAAAGAAAAAAAGTAGAAAGTAAAATTTCCATAATAAAGTCACCTCATTAAATATTATAATTTGATGTAACATTGTGATTCTTTATTAAGAAATATTTATTCTTTATTGCGAGGCAAGTGAACCAATAAACTTTCCATTCTATGGCACCATGAGAGAATCGTCTGCGTTCCACGCGAATTCACGCGTATGGAATACGAAAAAAGCTTTTGCTTTCCTAGTCGCCACGTTTGTTTGACGGGAAACGTGTACGTCTCTCTTCTCGTCGCTACGTAAATACAATAGGTATGTGTCTCCTTGTTTTTATTGGAATCCAATCGGTGCACATAATTTTTAAATTCAACGTCGGATACATACATGTTTCGACATCGTCGAGAAGTCAAGGATTGAAAGCGTGAATTTGAAGGCTTCGCTAAGAACGATAGCTATAAAAAGATTTATCCGCTTTTTCTTTTCTTTTTTTTTTTTTTTATTTACTAGAAAGTTCAAGACAAACAAGATAAAAATAATAATGATAATAAATAAATAATAATCAGCTTGATCAAGGAAGTATATTATATACTTTCAAATAATCGAGCTGAAGTACGTGACAAAAAAATAGTTGTAATAGTAGTAGTAGTAGTAGTAGTAGTAGTAGTAGTAGTAGTAATAATAATAATAATAATAATAATAGATTTCTAATTAATATAATTAATACATTAATTTTTCAAATCTCCTAAAATTTATAATGAATATATCAATTTAACAATAATATTCTAGCTATTTATATTAATTTATATTGATAAAAAATATCATTATTATTATCATCACCATCATCATTATAAATAAACAAATTATTATTATCGTTGTTACTACCGTCAGTTGTGTAGTTTCGCGAGAAAAAGATTCTATAAAAAATATAAAATAAAGGAAGAAAGGAAGGAAGGAAGGACGCACGACTACGATAACATTTTTTTTCACTCACTCTCTCTCTCTCTCTTCCTTTTTTTTTAACTAAAAATATACATGCGAAAGGAAGGTCTAACGATCATATGTAGAGGGTTGGTGGACGTTGAAAGAGTCTCACGTGCTAACCACGAGGCGCCTATCGAATTACTTCATTAACATTGCATGTTAAAACGCCTTTGATCGATAAACGTCCAACGAACACATATACGCACCCACACACCCATATATATACGCGCGCACGCACCACGCGCACGTGCACACACACATATACACGCACACACATATACATACATACATACATACATACGAAGGAACGAACTCGACTCGAGCTCAAAGAGAAAAATCGATCTCGATCGTTCCATATGAGAATGTCGTCGAGAATGGTTAACAGAGAACTGAGTATATACCACGTGACCATTTGACCACGTGACCAGTTGGAAAAAATTCGAATTAGAAAACGAAGTCAACGAACGTCGAAAGATCGGATATCTTTTGTTTCTTTTTTTAACTTTAATTAACAGGATAATAGAAGGTATCGGTGATATGATATAATAGAAAGCAGAGAAGAGATTACGTACGTATACATACATACATACATATATATATATATATAGATAGATAGATATGTATTTACGTATGTCTCTTAAATCTTTTTTGATTCGTCACGTGGACAATGACTATGTACATACGTGTATAACTATGTATGTACGTATGCAGGTGAGGGTAGTTCTAACAACGGTTTAGCACTTTAACGGATTCTCGTGGATTCCGTGTCGCCAAGTGAATAAACGACGATATGTAAGTGAAAACTTTGAATTATGTACTTCTCTTTTTCCTTTTTTCTTTCAACCGTCTTAACATCCCAAGCGAGAATAATAATGGCGTCGAGTTTCGCTCGACAAAAAAAAAAAAAAAGAAAAAGAAAGAAAAAAAAAAGAAGGTTGAAAAAAGAAGAAAAAAAGGAGGGTGGAGGTGGGAGGTTTGAAGGTGGATAGGTGTGGCGAAGAAAGAAAAAAAAGTTTTGAAAAAAAGAAAGAAAAAAAAAAAGATGAAAAACTCGAAATACCTGAAGTTGAAAAGGAAGATCGACGATGACAACGACGACGACGACAATTCGGTTCACAGTTTTTCTTTTACCTTTTCAAACCCTTATTTTTCTTTGTTCTTTTTTCTTCTTCTTCCGAATCTCACAATTTTTGTTCTCTCTCTCTCTCTCTTTCTTTCTTTTCTCTCTCTCTTTCTCTCTCTTTCTCTCTCTCTCTCTCTGTCTCCGTGTTATCTCTCAGTTTGTTACGGAAACGAATAATGCGCGTGTTACAAGGAGAACGAATCGAAGGCAAGTCCAGCACGAATTACGACGACTCGATGAACGTCCGAACGTTAACTGACTGGCTTCACAGAGAGTCTTTGCGAGCTCCCACTGTCAGAATCCGAGAGTAGTGGCCGTTCCAACGACCGTTGCCGATCACTGAGGCGACCAACATACAACCGAATCGGTAGAAGGGACCCTTCCTGTAAGCTGGTTTCTTCGAATACCATACTATACCATCGTATTGTATATTGTTATATATATATACTATTGGGGTGTCCATACTATGTCTATGGATATATGTAGATATATATAAACGATGTTTGTGTTAGTGTATTACACCAATGGATACCTTATAGCTGCTGGAATGGTTATACCATGCATACTTAGATATGTATAGGGTGACTCCATTTAAATCGATCTATGCAATTTATCGTAATAAATAGTTCCAACTTTCGTTCATTATCTCTAATCGTGCATTTTATGATTTTTTTTCTCTTTTTCTTTTTTCTTTTTTTTTTTCTAAAAGTATTTTCTGCCAAGATCGGTTTTATGTAACTGTGATTCAACGGTGAGTAGGAAAGATAAAAAAATAAATAGAATGAAATAAATAATAAATATAGAAAAAAAATATAAGGAAAAAAGAGAAGAAAAAGAAAAAAGGATAAATAAATAATAAGAAACGAAAAAATTCCAGACAAATAAGGGAATGGGAGGCAGTGCAACTCGGGGTTAGATACTAACGTGAATCATCATCACGAGACGTCGCGTGCGCTTTGGATCGATTAAGCTCATTGAAAACGAGACCGCCTTCTTCTCCTCGTGACTGTTGCCGATGGGTGCCCATCGCGTAGATACATACATACATATTTATATATATATGTATATATATATGTGTGTCAATCGATTTATCACGATCATTTCATCCCCTCGTTTTGCATAATCTTGGAATATTTTATCTTTCGTTCTACTCTCGCAGGTATTTTCTTTTAACTATTTTTTTGATTATACCATTTTTTTTATTTTTTTTATTTTTTTTTAATTTTACTTCCTTGTAAGATTGTAATAGTAATTGGTATAAAAGAAAAAGGAGGAAAACAATTATTATAAGGAGGAAATTAATAACCAACTTCAAGAGCTAACAATTTAACGATCGGAAAAATATTACGCTTTCTTAATAGCGTCAAGAAAATTCCAAAGTCTCATTGTTAATGCTAATGATTTACAATTCGAATTAAGCTGATAATCCTTTTCTAATTGAACGAATTATCTGTAATGACGAAATACTCGTAAACGTCATAAATGACCAGACAAATGAATGGATAACATTTTTATCTACGGTATGAGAGAAATCGAACATTTTACTTTTATTTATTTTTCGAAAGGATAGAAAGTATGATACATATACGTATTAGTATCATCGATTAAAAGAATTTTCAAAGAGTATTAGAACCTCGTTATATATATATATATATATATGTACACATTTTCTTTGAGCAGAAACAACGAGATTTTTAAACATTTTTCTTATAATAAATTTAATAAAATTTTAAATCGACAAAAATCAAGATTACATTTTTAATTATAAAGATTACGAAAAAAAAAAAATAATAATAATATTTACGTAAGTAAAGCAAAGAATTAAATTTAGAAAAAAAAAAATGAAGAAAAAATGTATGATCAAACATGGATGAGAATTACGCAATCGATCAGGTTTATTTAAGTGTGTGTGTGTGTGCTTGAATTAAAAAAATAAAAAAAAATAATAATAATAAAGAGAGAAAAAAATATCCATCGGACAACTTAATGTTGGTCGAAATAAGCTTAGGAGATTAAAACCAGCAAGTTAGTATAGCCGCAACCCTACACACCATATACAGATTATGATATTGCTGGCAGCTGTTAATTATTGAAGCATGATTCACCTTTCATCGTGATACGAGAAATACACGGAAAAGATATTCTGCGTCCAACACCACGTTTCGAGTTACGAATACGAGACTACGCTGCTAAAGCGAATTCCTTTATATATATATTTTTTTTATATTATATATTTATATATATATAAAAATCATTATTTTATATATTCTCTCAAATAGAACAGATCTTTCTATTTCTATTTACTTATCTAAAAGATCTCAATTAATGAAATGACAAATATTCAATTTTATATATCTTACTAGTCATTAAAAACACGAAAGGTTGTATTTCTTATTTATCCATCCATCCATCCATTTTATTTATTTATTTATTTATTTATTTATTTAGTTATTTATCGTCTCTCAGAAATTTCAGATAATGATAACTTAACTCGGTTCTCCTTCGTCATTGACAAAGAATAATGAACTATTCAGGATATAAAGAGACTACAATTAAATGAATAAAAGTCTATTAAAAGTTTGATCGATGTGTGTTCTTGTGTACCTTTTCTTATATATATACTATCTCATCGGATATATATAGGGTGATCCTAAAAGTTACAAGGTTAATTGAAAACAAAATTATCTTTTTTTCGTGACTACTTTCTCTCTCTCTCTCTCTCTCTCTATCTTTTTTTTATTTCTTTTTTTTTGACTAATTTTAATATTCAGATCGTAAAATTACAGACCTGGGAATATTTTTTTGTAACTCGAACGAAAAATCGGTAAAAGATATTCTTTTTTCTTTAATTTTTTTTTTTTCTAATGTACTTAATCGTTTTCGATATAAATTAAATAAATAAATAACTTTAACTAAATTATTAAGTAACTAAATAATATTAAATAAATAAATAAATAAATAAATATATAAAAATAGTTACTCGCTCGAAAATTAAATTTCGTATAAAATTAATTCGTATAAAATATGTACATTTATGGGTATGTAATCTTAGTGTAGGATAGCGAGGAGGAATGAGGAGGAATGAGGAGGGTGAGAGCGAGAGTGAGGGTGAGGGGACACAAAAAAACTTGGTATTGCTGACTCAAATAAAACCGTCACGTTTTGTCCGGGAGCACTGCTGACTATTTACTATTTATTACAGACTACTACTGGCGAGTTTTATTTCTCTATTTTTTTCCTCAGTCGAACGGACTCGTTCTCTCTCTCTCTCTCTCTCTCTCTGTCTCTGTCTGTCTCTCTCTCGTAGCATAAGGATTTAATCCTATTATTATTTAGGAAAGATTATTCTAACATCGTAATATCGATTAGTCGGAGGAATTATTTTATCTGGCACGAATAAAATAAGTTTTTCAGAAATTTCTTTTCCCTTTTTATTCTTAAAAAAAAAAAAAAATAAAAAAAATAAAAAACGCATTCGAGGGGATTTAATTCGATCGAGTAATAATTATCGATTAGTAATAAATATCTCGATATTATCGATTCGCGTGAAAATAATTGTTTTTTTTTTTTTTACATATTTTGTATGTAAAAAAAATATTCAAAAATCCTTCATAAAAAAAAAAATACAAAGAAATTTGCGATTCGTCCCAATTTGTTCGTTTTATCTTTTATTATTCTTTCTAAGGGAAGTATATAATATATAGTCGTTTGTAAGCTATCATCGTTAACTCGGATATGATCGAGAATATATAAGTTATTTCGAAATCGAAGTGGTGATTTATGAAATTCTCACGTGTTCGTGCTTAAAGGAAATATACATAAACGTAATGTGAAACGAAGCGAGACGAAATTATTTTTCGTGGTCGGAAAGCCAAAGAATAAAGTGGAGTAAAAAAAAAAAAAAAAAGAGGGGTGGGAGAGAGGACAACGGGCCAAAAATAAAACCCCTACGAAATCGTTACCCTCTCTCGTCTATTCTCGTATAAAAAAGAAAAAAGAGAAAAAGAAATTAGATAAAAATAAAAAGAATGAAAAAGAATTAAGACGAACAAAATAAAAAATAAAATAACGTAACTACTAGTTCATCACGAACTTAAAATACACGTTTATAAAGAAATAGAAACAAGAAACAAAAAAAAAAAAAGAGAAAAATAAAGGAAAGTCAAAGTACATATATGAAACATAAAAAGGAAGGACACATAAATCGAAGAATACTATAAATAATAAAAATGAATATATATATATACATATATGTATATATGTATATGTGATATAAATTATCAAAGAATATATATGTCCTACAATGGATATCGATTTAACATCGTTGAACTTGTGCACTTCTCTTTTCTTTACCTGTGTCAATGTTAAGAGGGTAAAGTGTCATTCTGAAAGCTTGTCAGAGGGTCTAACGGAACGAGAACGTTTGTATAAAGGGTAAGGAGGAAGCCTTGAAAGACATATCATATTGACATCTCTTTTATGTTGTTTTCTTTTGGTCGGATACATCTGACGACATCATACGACTTTTTAAATAATATATTAAATTAATAATAATTTAAATCATTTCTACATTTACTACAGACAGAAAACGATAATTAGATTTACTTAGACGCAGGTTAATGTGTGTGTGTGCGCGCGTGTGTAAATGTAAGAAAGAGAGAATATTTCTCTATGATGAATATAATATTCTCAAACGAAAACAATAATAAAAATTTAAATTAGAATAAGATTAAAATTTCAAAATTACAAACTACAACTAAATGACTACAACTAACGTTACAAAAATAAAAAAATAAATAAAAAAATAAATAAAGATTAATTCGATTGAAAGAAGATAGAGAGAATGGATAATATCGTTGTATATGTAAATATACTATACTTTGATATATAAAACAATAAAATTGTAGGTTAGAAAAAATAGTGGTTATAAAATAATCATTAACAATTTGTCAAAAGAAGCAATGCTTGTTGTATTACAAATAAATATTTCAAGAAATAAAGAATTAAGAATAACAAGGATATGTAGTTCTGTAGGATTTTTACGAGTTTGTTATGCGAATGAGATATTCACTACCTGTTAAAATGACTTGCGAATCCACGTAAGAGACTTTCTCGCTTTTATAAGATAAGCTCGGAAGGTTTCAAACGAGTTTCCCCACGTTTTCGACTTCTAAGATCGTCTATCTTCTTTTCGCACGATCGGTAGCGTGTTATTATGGCGTTATAGCTCGGCCTATAACCTAACGCACAGGCTATTTCATCTTTCATAACTGTCCGAGTTGTTCACATAACGTCGTCGAGAAAGATATATACATATATATATAGATATAGATATAGATAGATATAGATATATATATATGTGTGACGTTAGGTACGTAGTATGTATAATATATATATATATATATACACATACACATGCACATAGATACACCCATGTTTATATTGATACGCACGTGCGATGATAATCTTCCTGTTAAAAAAAAAAAAATAAAAAGAAAGCTGGTGCAAACTAGTTTCGTTATTTTTAAACAGCCTTGAATAAAAAATTAATTTTTCACGCTTGAAAATTGAATTTGAAATATGGGACGTTGCCAAAAATTCCTAGATGGGTCAATAGTTCTTACGAGAGATGTAGCTTTAGGGGGAAAAAAAAAAAAAGAAAAAAAAAGTGTAATAGATTTTTATAATCATACGATAATTTTTGGTTTACTCTGTATTTTGTAGAGAGAAAAAAAAAGAAAATAGGAATGAATGTTTTTACGATCGAATATTTTCAAAATAACGACTCTAATCTAACCTTAAAAAAAAGAAAAAGAAGATAGAATGTCAATTATTTTATACTGTTTCGTTATTATTAAATTGTTTCGAAAATCGTCTTATTTTGTCGTAGATCAATATTATAAAATATTATAATAAATATTTACGACAAATGTTAACTTTGATTTAACCTAAAAAGAATGAAACAGAAAAGCTGTCTTCATTTTATACTATTACGTTATTTTTAAACAGCTTCAAAAGTCATGTTATTTTGTCTTCGATCAAATTATAAATTACTATTATTATTATTATTATTATTATTATTATTATAAATATTTGCGATTGGATGATCGTATTATACATATTTGAATGTCTATTTAAAAATAATAGCTTTAACCTAAACGTTCCTTCCTACTAAAAGCCGAAAACGAAAACGAAAATGAAGGAGAAGAGAAGAGAAGAGAAGAAGAGAAGGCGACGAAGCAGATTTTAAAATAGATTTTCGAGCGTGCGTTATTGTCGATATAAGAGCAATGTGTGTGTACGTACAATGTGCGTATGCATATTCACGAAAAAGATATTTCTATTTCAATGTACAAAAAACATTCATATTTCTGTTGAAACAGAAAAAAAGTCTAAACCTGTTTTAGAACATTATATTTATTCCAAAAATCATAAATTAATAATAATAATAATAATAATAATAATAATAATGATGATGATGATGATGATGATGATGATGATGATGATGATGATATTAATGATGATTCACAATTTATGATAGTAGAACATTTATTAAACATCGATACCTATACAAATATCTAAAAAAAAAAAAAGGAGAAAATAAATGTATACCGTGATAAAAAAAAAAATAAAATAAAATAAAAAAAGAAAACGAGCGGAAAAGACGGGTCACAGAAATTCAAATATCCCGCCGAATTTTTCTCTTTTATTATTACGATTTTACTATACTTAAAATATATTTAAAAAAAAAAAACTACTTCATACCAGCGTATTATTTCTTATCGTTCGCATAAACTCCAGATAAATAATTATCTAGTTCCGTTGAATACTCGGAAAGTCAACCACATTACATATATATATATATATATATAAATACATATATATATATATTATACGGGTACGTAGAATCGTAAAATTTTTTCTTTGTCCCCCTCTAACACATCATTTCACACGCAACATGACGAAGAAACTTGATACGCGATCCTTTCTACATAAAGCAAGAAAATATATATATATATATAAAATACACGACACGTGATATATATATATATATACACATCCATCTTCCCCGAAAAAGGAAAGGTCTCTAACCGTATCAACAAGTAGCTTTTAAAGGTGTTGAAGAAACGTAACAGTTACGTTTCTACAGGTACGCATTCGCAAGTATTACAAATGATACAAATATATCACATAAAGAACACGTAAATACTTATTAACAAACAATTACGATAACACGGCAGATATATCATATCACGTTCGTGGAAAACGTTCTCGCGGCAAAATTAGTGTTCGAATGACGAAAAAAAAAAGAAAGAAAAAAGAAAACGAAAAGTGAAAAAAAGTCTAATAATAAAAAAAAAAAAAACAAAGAAAAAATAATTAGTCGGAAACTAGAAGAATTTGTAATTTTTCGATGAATCAATTCAACGATATTAATAAAGCTGATCTTTACAGGGACATTCTTTTCTTGGTAATAAACAACAAAGAAATGGCGTGCGTACTATCTCTATCTCCTTCGCTCTCACGCACTTCCAATTTAACTCTAACTCTCTTTCTCTTTTCGACGTAAGAGAGATAGAGATATGAGACGAACCATCATTAACGATGATAATATCACGGTAATATCGTTCTTCTAACGTTTTACTCACCTTTGTTCCAAATCGATTCCTCGTTGCGAGCCGTTCCTCTAGACAGCGTGGCTCAAAGAGAGGAAAAGAGAGAGAAAGAGAGAGAGATAGAGTAAAGTGCGACAAAGATGCTTCTATTCTTCTTTCTCTCTCTCTCTCTCTCTTTCTCCTAGCCTATATATCACACTCTCTCTCTCTCTCTCTCTAATTCTCTCTCTCTCTCTCTTCTTTTCTTTCTTCTCACTTCTTACTTCGAAAAGTCATTTTGATTCTGTCTAACGTTTTACTCGATGATATATAACTTCTCTTCTTTTCTTTTTTATTCCCGCGATATACCGTATTTTCTTTTGGAAGTTTTTTAACGAATTGCTAATTAAGTAGAAGTAAAAAATATATATATATATATATTAACGAGAAACTGACTCTACGAACGCGTAATAAACTACCATCGCCAACAGACCGGTCTGAACTGGTCGGCTTAAAGAAGAAGCGTTGGTCGCCGGGCACGACTTCCCTTGGGAAATATTCTCTCTCTCTCTCTCTCTCTTTCTCTCTTTCTCTCCTTCTCTATCTATCTGTCTATCTCTCTCGCGCTCGTTCGTTCTTCTATTCTCTTCTCTCTCTTTCTTTCTTTCTTTCTTTCTTTCTTTTTTTATCTTTCTCTTTCTTTCACTCATTCTCTCTCTTTCTTACTCTTTCTCGTGTACTGTCTTGCTTTCTCTTGTTATTTTCTTCTTCTCTTTCTCCTACTTCCGTCAGGGTTGGCACTCTCCAAGAAGAAAAGAAAAATAAAAGAAACAAAAAAGAAGAGATGTATGTATGCATGTGTGTATGTGTGTGTGTGTGTGTATATATACTCGCATAAAAGGAATCAAATTCCTACGAATTATCATAGTGACATTACGTTATTTATTACGTGATTCGATATTAATTTTTTAATGATATCTGTATATATATGTATATATATATGTATGTATGTATGTATGTATGATGTTATGTGTTTTGAAAAGAACACGAAGAAAGATTTGTTTTCAATTCTTGTGGACATCATGTGCATTATTACGTGGGTTATATTATGTCGTTTACATGTCATTCATCTACTTGCATGTATATATGCATGTAGAAGTGGTGTGTATGTGTGTATTATTGCTGTGTGTACAATATGGCCGTCGGAAGCATTGAAATTCTAAATTCTTTTATCTGATTGGTTAAATCGTAGCGTTCACCTTGGAATGTGTTTTCTTTTTTTTCTTTTTTTCTTTCTTTCTTTCTTTCTTTTAGTACGTTTTATTTTGTCGTGCTTAACGAAGAAATTGTACGTTAAGAGTAATTCGAAGAAATTAGAAGTATCGTAAAGGATATTGTTCGTTGGATTTACTTCGTCATCGTATTTCATTAGATAATTAATTCGATCATATATAATCATTTGTGTATGTATTGGCGCTGACGTTTCCGGGTGATTCGTATGAATATTTATGTCAAAGCTATGTAAATTTATTCTTTCTTTGAATTTGTCCGTTTCTAATAAACAGGTATTAGTGTATTATTATACTCGTTCGTGCGTTACGAAACATTTTTCACTAAGTGAAAATTTGAAAATGCAAATATTAGCAAAATTGTTGTAGACGAGAAATTCATGAATATAGCTACGCGTGCACATACATAATTACATCGTATATCATATATATATATACACACATATATATGTATAAATACATCGTATACCATATATATATGCATATATATACACACATATATATATATAAATAAATGTTTAAATATTGAAGAATATTATTTCCTAACTTACAGTTAGTCCAGAAAGTGCGAAGAAATATTTCTTCGTATATCGTAGCCGCCGCTTATAAATATATACTTTACTTACGTACATATGAACGTATGTACGTTACATACATATTTACTCGAAGAAAATTAAAATAAAGTTTAAACGTGTACGCGCGCATATGCGTGCGTGTGTAAATCTGATTTGCGCTGCTCGTTCGATAAAAACACGTCGAGTTAAAAAAAATTTCTAAATTTATATTACCATCTTATTGTTCTAACATTTACTTAATAACTTTTTCTTTCTTTTTCTTTTTCCTAAGGGGATAAAAAACAAAGATTTGTTTAGCATTGATTTCATATTGAGTTAAGAAAAATTATGATAAATTAGATCTTGAAAAAGAAAAAAAAAAAGAGGAAAAGAATGATTACATATTTGCATTTATGTATATACGTATGCGTATGTATTTATGTACACCACACATCACACACACACATATACACTGTATACGTATGTTACTATGTATTATACGTATGTTAATCGCAGGGCTTAGAAAGAAATACAGTGATTGTAAAAATGTACATTACGTTTATTAATTAATGACGGGTTCGCAGTGTGCGTCACGATGCACCTTACGAAATATCAAGTGAATTACAAAGAGGCGCTAGTGGTTTAACGTATCACCTAAAGGGAGCGCCATACGAATTGGTGGATCGTTGGAGGGGGAAAGCTGAAGGAGGGGAGGGATGTTAAGTGAATAAAAGGAGAAATACGAATGTCGTCATCGATATTAATAATAACAATAGTAATAATAATAATTAACGGCTAATTCGAATTATATATATATGTGTGTGTATATATATATATGTATATGTATATGTATATGTATGTATGAATGTATGTATATGTATGAAGAAAAAAGATAAAGCAAACAAAAATTAAAGATAATTCGTTTAAGAACAATCATTGTTAAAATGATTTTACCATTTTAGTAAGTATCTATTCGTTTTTCTCTTATATTCGTCTTTTCGTTAATTTAAAACAAGCCCGATTATAAAACAACGGGCTAAAAAGAAATGAACGATGAAAGACGATAAGAGAATTAAGAGGGTGATTTTTGTTAGACGACGGGGTGGAGGGTGGTTTGATGATTACGTACGAAGAGGAACGACGAATACGCGAATGTCGTTATTATTCTTATTTTTTCGATACAAGCATAGTGCTATTACGGCTTCTTTTTACTTGTTACTTCGTGATATTTTATTACTATTATTATTATTATTATTATTATTATTATTGTTGTTGTTGTTGTTGTTGCTATTGTTATTATTATTATTATTTATATATATACCTTATATAATTATATTCATATTTATACGTATTTATATATATATATTTATTTATTTACGAATAATATGTATATATATATATATAAATATATTTATAATTTAACGTACAAACTATATATATATATATATGTATATACATATACATATACATATACATATACATATATATCGTAGTAACTAAGTAATTTCTAACGCAAGAAAAAAGGGACTGGGACGGGGAAAGGGTTATTGGTAATATATACACAGCCTTGGACCGTTGCTTTGTTACCTGGTCCAGATTTTTTTTCATTGTTCTTAATTTGTTGTTTTTTTCGTTTTTCATTCTTCGTTTCTTTTAAATCTTTGCTTCAGTGCGACGATAATGATAATAGAATTATATCGGTAAATAATAATGATGTTCATAACGATGGCGTCGGTTATGGTGGAGGAGGAAAGGGCTTAGCATGGGGGTGGAGTAGGGGTGGTTTTGGGAAACTTATGATCGCTTTGTTTTTTCTTTTTCCTCCCTTTTTCTTTTTTTTTTTTTAGTTTCTTCTTTCGAAGAAACTTGACTTCTATTATTATTATTATTATTATTATTATTATTATTATTATTATTATTAATTATTTATTATTATTATTATTATTATTATTATATTTTTTTTTTATTTTTATTTTTTTTAGGTCGGATCACGCTCGTTAATAAGAAGTGTGTTGTGACTGACGACTAATAATCGTTGACAACATTGTTGATAATTAGGTATGTATATATCATTTCTCAGAGGAAGTTTAACTATTAACTAGTGTTATTAACATTTATACATAGTACAATCAAGTGTGCATCTCTTGCATGCATGGCCACGTTCGCTCCTCCTCTCAACCGTATTTTTTTTCTTTCTTTTGGTTTTTCTTCTTTTTTTTTTGTAATTATTATTATTATTATATTTTATTATTATTATTATTATTATTATTATTATTATTATTATTATTATTATTATTATTATTATTAAGGATTCGTACTATGAGCTTTATAATGACTAATCGTTGAATATAAAAAAGAATATATATATATATAAAGAAACATATTTTGCAAAAATCAAATTTAATATAAATGATTCATTGTTTAAGAACATCAGTCTCTTTCTATCTCTCTAACGTTCTATCTTTCTAAAGTAAAGAATATTGAAAAGTTGAACGATAATACAATTAAATATAATATCGAATTATTAAGACACGTAAGTTCACAAAACAGTTGTTCAAAAATGAATAATGTTTACAAAGTTTCTATTACACCGAAATTATAACAATAAAAAAAAGGAGAGAGAGAGAGAGAGAGAGAGAGAGAGAGAGAAAAGAAAAAAAAATCATGATCATTTCAAACTAATTAATCCAATTGATTGATTATTTTTCTACTGTTTGTTTCTATGCAAAAAAAAAATAAAAGAAAAAAAAAGAACACCATGATTATTTTAATTACCTCCAATTAATCAATTATATTCTTATTGTACGTTTCTATAGAGAAATGAGTGAAGGGTTAAGAGGAGGAGAAGGGGTTGAAAGTTGTCAGAGGTAATCTACTATCAGCTAAAATAGCGGCTCTTCGAAGGGTGCAATCGATAATTATTATAAATGGAGATATTAATGTAGCGAGATAAAGAAAGAAAGAAAGAAAGAAAGAAAAAAAGAAAGAACAAAAGAAAAAAAGAAAGAAGATTATTTTTTTCTGGGTTTTTTTTTTTCTTTTTTTTTTTCATATTCGATCGCTACATTATTTATACAAGAATCATTTTTTTTTCCGTGCAATTGCGTTAAACGGATCGCGAGCTGACATGGCACGAATATGTATATAAATACATATGTATGTATGTATGTATGTATGTAGGTATGTATCTTAATTAAAAACGTGATTAATAATACGAATTAATCATTCCGGTGAATCGTTTCTTTTTTGTTAATATAAAGATGAAGAAGCACGAGAAGGAAAGATGTTAGAGAAAGATAGAAAAAAAAAAAAAATTAAAAAAGAAAAAAATAAAAAATAGAAAAAGAAAGGACGGAAAAGATTTTAATGCGTTTCTATTCCGTTCATATTTACAAAGCTATTGGCATAAACGACCCGTCTAATGTTTGTAGTATTATTAATTACGATATTTTTTTTTTTGTGACACGTTTATGCACTATGCTTGAAGCTGTTATTCTTCTTTCTAATTATTAATAATGAATTCTTGCTTCTTCATCTTCAACGACAATAACTTTTGCGGGTGTTCGATCGTCAAACTATTTTCTAATCGTTCAGAATAATAATATAATAATAATAATAATAATAATAATAATAATAATAATAATAATAATAATAATAATAATAATATTACTAATAATAATAATAATAATAATAATAATAATAATAATATAATAAATTTATCGATGTATCTCTTATCAAAAAAAAAATAATAATAATAAAAAAATAAAAAACAAATAAGAAGAAACGATTTTTAATCGTTAAGTATTTCGTTATGTAATTATTATACGGGGTACGAATTTCTTTTCTAATTCATCTATTATATGTGTTGGTAAATATATATATATATATAAATTTTTATATATATATATTTGTTAGAATACGTATATCTGACAATTAATAATAATACGAAATATATTCTTGAGAACGATGACGTGTTTAACATGTCATACACATGTCGTAGAATATACATATATATATATATATATATATATATATATATATCCCTCTTTAAAATAAGAATATAAAATTATAAAACTATCAACAAATATACATTATATATCGTTATATAGAAAAACCTTTCGAGAGAATAGAGAGATAAAAATTTCTAAGAAGATAAGATTTAAAAAACATTCGCGTGCTGAGAGAAAAACAATCTGGTTTAATATACCGGGTGTGTCAATTAATTTTTTTTTCAATCGCAAAAAAAAATATTAATTTTTTTTGTCACTTTCTTTTTATATATATATATATATATATATATATATATATAAAACAACGATTAAAAGAAGCTTTAATTTTTTTTTTTTTTTTTACGTTAGATTCGATTCTATCCGTCTGCCTTTTTTTCAGATTGTCCAAAATATTTTATAGGCCCATGTAGTTTGTTTCTCTTTTTCTTGTTTTTTTTTTTTTCAAATTCTTGTAGATCCTTTATTAGAGTCATCATTGTTATATTTGTTATATTCGATATCGAGAATTTCGAATTGCGTTTATGAAGATAATCGCGTGAAAAAGATGTCTCAAAAAGTTGTAAAAAAAGGGATCAGTTCTGAAGTAAACGTTAATTTTACAATTTTCTTTCCGTTAATTTACAAATTCCAAATTTTTGTCGTCGCGGTCAGTTTTAAGATGGTATCGTCGAACAAGAAATATTATGTAAAAAACAAAAAGCGAAAAGACAAAAGAAAAAAGAACAAAAAAAGAAAAAAAGAAAAATAAAAATAAATTAACAATACGTGCATATAAATGTAAAAACACCATTGATGAGAAATATGACGAGACAATTGTAAGATAATAGATATACAGTATTCAACTTTCTTTCGGATATTTTGTACACTCTTAGTGTGCATTGTTATTGTGAAATGAACGTTTCGAACGTGTCGATTCTAATCTTACATAATGAATAATTATACATTTTGACAGCAACGAATTATGATCGAACCAAATATTTAATTGTGATTAAAAGAAACGTGAAATTGCGATTATGAAGAGAGAAAAAAAAAGGAAAAAAATATATATATATATAACAAATAAATAAATAAATAAATAAGAAAAAAAAATCTAATAAATTGAAGTCTATGTGTTCGGTCTGAGCGAATTATTATTATTATTTTTTTTTTCAATGCAAATCTTAGTAAAAAATAGCTGTCACAAATGTATTGTCATTTCATTCATCACTTTTCTTAATCACGATTTTCTTTCTTTCTTTCTTTCGTTTTTTTTCTTTTCTTTGTAATCCAATCTCTCTAAAGCCAAGGTATCTTTTTTAACAGCA